>NC_059081.1:41108376-41408376 GCF_020497125.1 Mauremys mutica | reverse complement strand
TTTTTTCCCTTTGGTGCTAGGTAACTCAGCCTGGTCCTTTTAGGCAAATCAGAGAGGGAGAAAATAAGACAGAGAAAATTTCCTCATTCCCGCCTGCCCCTTATATAGGTGGGCAAGCAGGACCACAGTGACAGCACCACTATGATTAACCCTTACTGTTAAAACAGGCATGCAAGTCAGTTTGATTGGATGGGAGGTCTCCATGGAGGTTTGGGGTGGGCCTGAGGGATAGGGGACAGGACAGCAAGTGTTGCTACTCCTAAACATTGGGCGCCATGGAGACCAGGCATAAATCCCAGGCTGAGGGGCTGCCCAGATGTCAAGGCAGACATAAGAGCGGGGTCATTTCTCAGTGCACAAAATGGGTAAAGGCCAAGTTGCTCAGCAGCCCTTGTAGCAGTAGTTGATGCTGAAGAGGAGGAGGGGTATCAAGTGAAGTCAGACTATAAGGTGCTCAGTGCAACACAGAAGGACTGGGAGTAGGATCAATCCCATTGCAAGACTAAGTCTCCAAGGAAAACCTCCCTTCACATATATCTGTGGTTGATAGTTTGGCAGTGATAAATAGAACTAGCCAAGCTAGGCAAATATCTGAAATAATTGTATGTGTATGTTTTCCTTCTTTATAAGCTTGCCACGCCGCTGGTAGTGAGACTATAAGGGAAGAGGGTTCCATATAGAAATGAAAGATAAGGGTAGGGATATTTGACCAACCTTTTTCACTATATGAGTGCTGACCTCATGCGTAGATGTCTGTCCTCATATAGACAATAATACAGTAGGGTGAGTGTGGTAATACTAATTACACTTTTCTGCATTTACACAATAGCATTATGTGTTGGCAACAGAAAGAACTATCAGATATAGACCTAGATCACCACTTGCAGTGGAGACACCTGCAGGTGGTAGGAGATCAAAGGGAGGAAAACTTGATGTGATCATTCCTAGGCTTCTGCCATTCTCTCCATTAGGACAAGGAGGAAACCTTGCTGCAGAACAAACAAGGCATTCTATCTCCCAAACCACTTCAACCCCTCCCCTCCCTGCCCCCAATCTTCCCCTTCCTGAACCTCCCAAAAGTGCTACAGAGGTTGCTGACATTCCCCTTGGAGCCACTTGCCTTCCTTTTTATTGGTGCTTAGTATTTTCTATTTATCTTTCAGTGCACCCTGCATCCAGATACAATGTACTTGGCACATATTAATAGATCAATAAAAAAGAAAGAACAATAGTGGAAAGAAGGCTCATAGCTAGAACGAGCCAAGAGATGGGAAGAAAATTTCACAAAAATGTTCTGTAGTTTGTCATAAGAAACCAATAAATATTTTCCTCCCATCTCTAATTACAGCCCAATGGACCTCAAAGGATCCAGTCCAATTCCTCTAGAAAAATTTATTTTTAGAAGTCAGAAGAAACTTTCTATAAACATTTCATTAAAAAGAAAATTAATCCTTTAGACCCAATGTGACCCTGTTGTAAACAAATGCAACATTGTTGACTTGAACTAAGTTGCATCTGCTTACATCAGGACTAAAATGGGACTTAGATATGTATCACACTCAACAACACTTACAACATCTAACAGAATTATCATAAATACAAGATGTTAAATATAATTGCATTATGTAGGTTCCCCAGATTTCATCAGCTTTCCAGGATGAATATTGCTTACAAAGGAAAAAGACTAGATAATAAAGCAGTTTGGGTGCAGTGTCAAATCATGCCAATATCACCTGACCCTACTCCACTGAGAACAGTTGAAAGTAACTACTTCTCTGTTGCTCCAGCTCTCAGAAAAAAATGTGCATAGATTCTCAACTCCTTAAACTCAACTCCCCTTAGATCCTGTAGCACATTGTGTGGGTGAAGTAGCAGGTTTCCATGTAGCCAGGAAAATAGATAATTCACTGCAGATACTCTCTTTGAAGAAACTTCTAATCAATTACAGAACAGATATAGTGTTTATTTAATTAGGGACACAATGGGAGCTGCATGAGCACATCCAAGGGCAGGATTTGGCTCTTAATTTGTATTTGTCAGTAAGTAATGCATAAACAATACAGCACAAACATTTGCACTGAAGATGGACTCACTGAATTCATATCCTCCTTTGAAATGCATTTTTGTAAGCGTTTGTTCCCAATATGCATCCTTATATGTGTAAATTACCAGTAACACCAGACAAGAGATTGTGTTTCTTTGAAATATAATTGTTTTTGAATTCCCAAACATTTATAGCATGCACCACTATCTAAATCAGTTTTCCCTGAAATGATCAACATTCCAAGGTTCTAAAATAGTAGACACACCACAGAGTAGTAATAACCCTTCTTTGGTCTGACAAAGCCTGGCTCTGTTAGCTTTCCCGGTATGCCTCCAGTTGGAATATTGAATACTTGTTGCAAACTATTTGCAAAAAAACAACTCAGAATTATTCCTGCAAATTATTGCATGAGTCATTTCTAATAATGAATATATCCTTCCTTATTTATAAAGGGCTCAAAATAGCATCCTCTGTACAGTGTGACTTCACATGCATCAAATGTGCAAGGTCACACCTTGTGCCTCTCGCAGAAGAGGCTCTGGGGTTGTGTTTCAGCAAGCACTGGCACAAATTAAGCTCTGGAATACATTCAAGAAAACAGTTTTCTGTTCATAGACAACTCATAAACTGAAAAGGAAGTGAAATTGAGCTAATACATCTTTTGTTAAGAATTAATTACTGTTTTACAAAATTTGGGATTACTGTGGAATAGTAGTGTGTTGAAATTACTTTAATTTCTAGCACAACTTATGAACATTTTAAAGAGAAAAAGTATTAAGTCTAAATTCTCTGCTGGCCATGTGTTATTGCAGGTTTGCTGATGTACTTTCATTGTAATGGTGTAGCTATAGGGGTGTGTCTACACAACAAGCGCTACAGTGGCACAGGAGGTTTTCTGCCACAGAAGTAAATCCACCCCTTCAAGTGACTGTAACTAGGTCGTCAGAAGAATTCTCACCCTAGTGGTTGGGAGGGAGGTCATTAGAAGATTCTGTGGGAAAGAAAGCTCACATCTTCAGAGTCGCACCTCTCAGAATGAAGACCTCACCCTTCCTCTCCCACCTCCTGCTAAGAATGTTTCTAGGTTGCCCTATCAAATCCTTGGGGTAAATTAGAAGTTTGGGTCATGCTTCAATACAGATAATCTATTGATCTGCTATTTAAAAGTGTGTCTATCCTGCTGTTTGTGTATGCACTTACCTGATTTGTGTGCGCAATAACAGAAGCAAGTGCATTTTTGTACACACAATCACACAAACACATTTGTGAAAATCAGACTCTATATGTTTAGCCTAGTGCTATGAACATTTTAAAGCAGTATATAATTAATCTGCCATGAAAATTAGTTGTTTTATTTATTATGTAACTCTGGCTTTTATTAAAATTACTTTGTGAAACACTAATTGCACTACAGTACTATAGCATAACAGTCCCTCACATAAATACATGATTATTATGTACAGTCACTTATCTGTGAATGAGTTCTGCTACTATTTTCCTTAATTAAGGATACAAAGGGCTCCTTCATCTTTGCATATTCCCTTGCCAGGACATTGATACTCATTATTTCCTAAGTCCAAACACTGAAACTGTGTCAAGAATGCATCTATCACTAGACGGGTACTTATAGTCAGCAGAATTTTTGACTGTGTCAGCAAATTTGGCAATTTGCAATTTCTGTGTGTCTGACGTGCTTTTATTGGTGAAGATCACTTTCAAATACCAAGATCATGAGAATGATTCCTTGGTTAGTCTCCTCAGCAGGCTAATGTAATGACAGTAATTAACAGCTTGTGATTAGCAGCCATTCCAGAAAGTGTTTGAATGTTAATTTGCTTCAACTAATATGCAGCACTTCTGTGTAATGAGATCTATGCTATAGGTTCACAGTGAAAGCAAATTATTTTCCAGCATTTAATCATACAAACGATTCTTAGTTAATCACTTGAATGGTAAACCTCAATGTTCTAATAAGTGACATTTGTTTTTCTGTCATTTGATTTATTGTAGGATAGGGATATTAAGTATTATTTTTCTTTAAAGCGGGCCATATACTCTAACCAGGATTATTGCATTTCAGCTTTTGATAAACACAGTATCATTCCTTTCCCTCACATTCTCTCTCCTCTTTGGGGTTGTTCTAGTTATATTTCAGCCTGGTACCCTTCACACCGCCTTTATGATGTTTCCTTTTAGAGAACAGCTGACATCCCCCCACCCCCCAGGCATTTTCAGGTAACCCCAAACTGATATCAGTTCAAGTTCTTTTCCAATTACATCTGTGGTGATTTCTAATTTGGACTGAGCAGATGTAGGAAGAATCATCAGTACCAGTGGGAAAGAGACCCCGTGAGAGTATCACAGCAACAGAGGGGAGCATCCACATTAACAGCTGAAGCCCTAGTTGTGTGCAAGTTAATAGCATTTTGCATCAGACAGGTACTAAGAGCTGACTTGATACTCTTTGCTGTTGAAAAGTGACATAACCATTCTGCATCTGGATGATAACAGCTATTCCCCTGCTGGAGCCCACCGTGTCTGCTCTATTAGTATCAATTTCAGGCAAAAATTCTTTCTCTATGGTTCCAACTCTTTGGGCAGACGTGTCATGGACAGTCACGGATAAAGTTGTTTTCTTCTAACACTGAATGGGGAACTTTATTAGAATAAGAGTTAGTGTACTCAGCGAGTTACTGATCAGCAAGCCAAGATGGGAATCTACAGTGCACCACCTGGCCACACAGTAACATCCAGTGTAGATACTGCTACAGAGTAGTGAATGTCCTGGAGGGTGGCTTGATGTACTATGCTTTCAAGCAACGGTCCACCAAGCCACACACACGGCCTTTCACTGCACTGTCCACACTGGACATTACTGTACAGCAGGTTGGTGTGCTGTAGAATTGCACCCTGACTTGCTGTGCAGTAACTTGCTGTGTAGCTAAGCCCTAAGTAATGCCACTCTCTCTCTGCTTTACTACAGACCTTCTACCTAGACTATTCCCCAGCCATTTGGATTCTGGTTCGGCTCAGATTTGGGACAAAGGTTAAGTTTTTGTTTGGTTCGGTTTTGGTTGTTGTTTTTTTAAAATCTAAACTGAAACCAGTTTGCCCCTCCCCATTGTAATTCTGGGTACCTCCTCTTCCTGTCTGCTTTTTTACAGCGTGGTAACTTGATTCAGTGTTCATCAATCCAGTTTTCTTCTCACTCAGATTTTTTGGGTTGAGATGAATACTACACAATTTTCTTGAACAATCTGGGTAAAATTCAGCCCTGCGGTAAGTGGGTACAATATCCACTACCTTCAGTGGGAGATGTGTCTTCTTATACAAGGTATGAATTTTGGCCCTTAACATTTGAACAAAGTATTTCTGCTTTTTCTAATTTGGCCACACAGCTAAACTTTTTCTTGAAAACCAGGGTCAGAAAACCATATGGTAACAATTCTCCATTGAAGTGACAGTTCTTTTGGTTACCACGACCATACCTGATGTGCAGAAAAACATGTTTAGACATTATGCATTGTATTTGTTTCCTTGTTCTGGATGCTGACTGGCAAGATGAACACTCAGGTTGCATTCAGCAAACTGAAGCCTGCCAGCTGGGGGAAGGATTTTGTATCTTTTTTAGTGTCATTCACGCGGCCCAAGAAGGTAAGACTTATTAAAGTCAGCGGACAGCTAAAATGAAAGAGAATTGATTCTAATCTAGTTGCAAATGGTTTATTTTTACAAGTTCCTAGTCAATGAATCCCTTAATTTCTCCAGTTGTGGCATTTTTCATCACACTGACTTCTACTTTGTGCCCTCTATCTAAAAAAAAAAAGTTCCATCCAACTCCCTAAATCTGTCTGCCTTTCCAGAGGAATGAGTACAGAGCTGGGAGTCAGAGGTCCTGAGTTCTAATCTTGGTTCTGCCACCCACTTGCTCTGTTGCCAGGGGAAAGTCCATTGCCCACCTAAAGAGTGGGAATGATAATACTGTTACACCTTCGTCACAAGGGTGCAGTGAGGGTTAATTAGTTAATATCTGTACAATACTTTGAACCCATTATGATTGCATCAATGTGATTATTTTTTGTCTCTCCCTCCTTATCCAAGTAGTTATTTATATCATGCCTATCACTATTGTGTTAATAATTAGGGAACAAGAGAGACACTCTGTAAGAATTAGAAGCCATGTCATATTTCTAGTCACTGCCCTGTTTTCTTCAATTTGCTATCACTCATCCACAGATCCAAAACCTCATTGACTTTGTTCTGCTCAAAGAGTGCTCTTTTGCTATCCTGTCCAGTCCTGGATCTCCGACATTTCTCTTTTTTTGCCCCAATACTTGTATACAACATTTTGGCCTTTTATGGAAAATGACAAATGGTACCATATGCTAATTAATCCCTTCATTAAATCCAGTTCTAAAATAAATCTTCGGGGTTGTAATTTGTATATGATTATTTCCAACTCTTTTTAGAAATAAATGTTTTTAAAATACAGTTAAGCTACTGAGGGTCTTTTCATTCAGTTCATAATCTTTTTATTACAAGCATGCAGCACCATCCACTTGTAGCAGCAGTCCTGCGATGCTACCATGAGATTCACTAGTGATGTTCTGTAAATGCCAGCCAAAAATCTATCTGCAAGAACATCTGCTCAACAGTGCAAAACTGATGTAATTACCAACCATCATCTTTTATCCTCCTGCTGGGGCAACTGCTCCGGAGCATGACTTTTTGCCCTGAGCTAACAAGATCCAAAAACTAGCTCTTATGTACAAAACCTGCCACAGAAAACCAACATAGCTTCAGCATAAATTATAACCGTCTCTCTCAACTACAAGAGGTAACAAATATCCAATTGGCACGGGTCTTGTGGAATTATTTTAAATGTTCTGTATTACTATTTGCTTCCTTTTGGTTCTTTGTTCCTCTAAAACCCATATAAATTGTTCATAGACAGAATGTAATTTTTAAAAAAAACTTTAGTGCTGCTATAAAATAATTCTGTTTAAAGGTGTACTTGTTTAAAAATATTTTAATTAAATCATTGAAAGACTGTTCCCGGGTGCTCAAAATTGACTATTATTAAATTAAAAGATTTTCCTCTAAAGATGTACGCCCATATACTGCACAGGTTTATGCATTTTACAGGCCAATTCTGCCTTGCGAGTCACACACAGGTATTCCTCATTGGAGTAAATGAACTCCATGTGTTAAGATAAGCAAGATTTCTGGGGGGGATGTATACGCACGTGACATCTTGAGATCTAGAGGTGTGATCATACACGTATTATCATACTCACCCATCAACCAAATCCTGTTCATAGAAGCAACATACACACAAAAGCATACAACAAAGTTGCCAGTACTCATGAGCTGATTGTGAGTCTGACATCTGCAGTGGAAGTCAGACATTTGCTCCTGCTGTCACTCTGAAATGACCCTCATAAGCCGAGCTGCTGGCAGCCAGGATTCCCCTTCTCAGCTTTCATATTTAAAAAATAAACCAAGGTTCTAGCCTTCAGGGTTGCAGAGCAAAGCTTGAAAATGTGACTGACTTGAGTGTAACCTAACAACCAGATAGCAAATCTAAAGAACACAGCATCTACTAGTATTTAGAATCTCATAATTGAAGGGTGTGGTGGCCATGTTTTTTGAATGGTTGGGGTTGGCAATACTTGCGTCAGCTATTCCTCCTGGCTACTGGAGGTTACTCTGAAATCCTAAAGCTCCTGAACAGGCAGCCAATGCTTCCTCCTCTCTCCCCTTCTAACTGGTCCCTCATCTCCTCTGTAACTATTAGGCCATGTCTACACTACCACTTACGTTGGCAAAACTTATGTCACTCAGGGGTGTGAAAAAACATACCCCTGAGCGACATAAATTTCACCAGCATAAGTGATAGTGTGCACAGGGCTGTGTCGGTGGGAGTCTCCCACCAACATAGTTACCACTGCTCGTTGGGGTAGTTTAATTATGTTGAGAGGAGAGCTCTCTCCCATCGGCATAGAGCAGCTACACGCGAGATCTTATAGCAGTGCAGCTGCATCGGTACAGCTGTGCCACCGTAAGGTCTCTAGTGTAGATATGGCCTTAGTGGAATACAGTGGAGCAAGACATAGGGGGGAATTAAACATTGTTATTTTCTTGCCCTGAGCATCAGCATCAGCATGCCCCACCCCTCGGAAGGAGCTATGACATAAGGGAGGCAGCACCAACGAGGTTACAAAGAAGTCTAGGGAGAGAAAGGAAGGGGAGGGGGGAAGATTGACCCATTGCAGGAAGATGGCAGTGGAAAGTGGTGATGGGTCCAGAGAGGTGTTTGTGGCCAGAAAAGGAGAGAATGGTGAAGACAACAGGAGCTAGGAGAGAGAAATGGACTGCAGGAGAGGGAAGTGTAGAAAACATGGCAGGCACACATAGGGAAAGGATGGATTGTGGCTAAGGCACAGGATTCCTGGGTTTCACACCCAGTTCTTCCACAGATGCACTGTATAACCTTGAGAAAGTCATGTCACCTCCTTGCGCCTCAGTTAACTGCCCTGCACAGTCATTCAGGTTTCACATCAGGATGATGTAGGGACCCAGAATCTGCTCTCAGTTTACATACAGCAACAGAGAAACATTGCCAGTCAAAATCAGATCAGACTAGAATTTAATTATATTTAAAAGGTCATTCATGTTTAACAAACAGTTGGAATATGACTCTGATTGAGGTTGCTGATATGTTTTTATGTAAACTGGATGAAAGTGTTTGCAATTTATGAGCCAAAATCCTGGCCATGCACTGCTCATTGTTGTCTGCCAGAAAATTCATGCCCATCAGGCTGAATATGGGGACCCTGGGGCCACCATTCAGCAGTCCATCCCTTTGCAGCAAAGAGCTTAAGCATATGCTCCATTGAGCCAGAATTTGGCCCAGTCTGTACACTGAATGACATGCTTATGAAGAGTTCTTTTTTGGCACCTATTAACGTCTTCACACTATTACCCTATCCTTTTTGTTAAACCAGTGGATATTCTTATTTCTTTGGACAGCCTCTTCCATCTCTGCTTACATATGCTTTATCACCTGAGGAAAGATGCAGTTGCAATGACAGAAATCAGACTTGTTATGTTCTGACTAATACTGCATACAGTGCAGTACTTCCGGAAGGAAGTCTCCAGATATTGGTGCTTTGTATACGTGATAAACAAGGGGAAGTTGCTTAGCATTTGAGATAACTTACTGTATATTCTTCATTTGGAACTACTGCTGGGCTGTTCTGTGCTGCCAGGATTCACTACATATAACAGGTTGGCTAACATCTTTGAGACCTCTTACAAGACTTCTTAAAGAGCTTAAAAGAGCAGTATATGGGTTAGGCATATTTTCAGTAAGCTCTTTGGAACATTTGTGTTTGAATTTGAATGAAGAAACAGCAGGAAAATAGAGTGCTTAAACATTTGTCCTTTCCTATCTCACTTATTGGGTAATGAATCTGCCACTAATCATCAATGAGAGTATATTTTGATGAGTCTTTCTGACTGTTGCTTAAATTGGGATTAGAATGACCTTGGTAGGTCATTTACACAGGCCTAATGTGAATGCCAAATGGGCAGAAAACTCTACCAATCAAAGTGATGGGATTTTACATTCACTTAGCACTCATTCTGTACTGGGGTTAATGACAACACAAGGTGTAAGGTTAGGGAGAATCAGTATATAGGTACCAGTATGTACTTCAGACAGTGTGCAACCCAATCATGAAACAATGGGCTGAGTTCTCAGTGGTAAATCAGCATGCCTGACTTACCCCAGTTGCAGATGGCCCAATGGGTAACATTTTCAAATAGTCTAAGTGACTCAGGAGCCCAAAACCTATTATAGATCACTTGGGCACTTCTGAAACTACTACCCCACATCTTTGGCAAATTTTGTTCATTGCCTTTTCTCATTTCTTCAGTATTTCTTGGATTTACAGTTTTATTGCCATACAAGTATTTTTCTGTAATTGTAGAATTACTCTATCTTGATCATGTTACATACCTCTGTGCAGATGATAAGGGCTTTATGCTATCTATTTGTGCTGTTGCTCTCATGAATGAATAACTTCTGTCACATTTTCTCAATCCCCTAGCAAGCCACTTGATACTTCCCTTTCAGTTCATTCATTCAGTTCAGCTTCATGAATAATGCTAAAAAATAACCCGTATAGAAGAGTACATTAGAAAAGGAGCTCTGAGCCTTCTCCGGTCACGTTTGCTTGCCAGAACAGTGACATCAGTATCACTATTCTGTGCTGTATTCTTTTCCTGGAGTGTGGGTTGCAGTTGGGTGACTTGGTTCATATTTAATTATTAAGACCAAAACTATGGGAAATTTGTCACTTGAGATGACCAACAAGATTGTATTGAAGAGAGAGGGTCTGCTTCATCTCCACCTTACATCACTTCAACACTGGCTTATTTCCACTTGCTTCCCTGGAGTTACTCCTGATTTGCACCAACGTAGGTGAGATCAGAATCAGGTCACTACCTCTAATGGTTTGTGCTTTTCTCCCCCCTCATTGCCAGCCATTTGGATACCAGTCCTCTTATCTTTGTCTGATTTCATAGATTTTATGACAGACTTGAATATTTGACATGTTCCTTGCAGTCCTGGTGGTTGGGAGGTTTCTCGACACACCCTTTTCTTTCAGGGCACTTTATTTACCTAGTCGTAGACCCAGTTCCATCAGAAGGGTCAATAGACTTTGGGCCCGATTCTGATCTTAATTATGCAAATCTAGCATAACACTAATGAAGCTCATCATATTATAGGGATTTACACCCACGTAACTGAGAACAGAATTTGGTCCCCCTGTGTCTATTCCTATTTTTTTTTAAATTGATAGTTTTTTATGGCCTCAACACATTTTCTTCATAAGGAGCAGAATCATGATAGTTTCATGTGCTCTTCCTCCCAGGTTGCCATGCATCCAGTTAGGGGCTAGAACTCCTTAAGTCGATAGACGATATGTAGTTCATAGGCATAGGCTTACTTTGTGCTGTCAGGTTACAGCACCAATGGCTAAGTGAAGGATGAAATAATAAACCCACATGGATTCATTCTGCAAGAATGTGAATCCGTGGATAATCTCCTACAAATGTATACATCAGTGCTCCATTGCCCATGGTTTTCAAACTCTAAACACATGTTTTCTACTATTGCACTGAGATGTGAAGCTGTGTCTGTTTCACTAAACTTACTGCTATTATTGGCTATATTATCAGTGATGATAAAACTCAGGGATAAACCTTGGGAGGAAGGCTACACTTCCACTCAGTTAAATGCCTTTCTGTGACTTTAGTTAAACCCACTGTTACAAACTATTTCTTCAGTGTGCCCCCAGGGATGCATCTTTCCCCAGATAGGCAGGAATGCGACAGGAGGGCATAGGGCTTTACCCTCCCAATCCCCACCACTTAGGATTGATAGAGCAGGCCTTGCCCACTACAGGGAGCAGACTGCACCATCTTGAAGGGTGGTGGGATCTGCACAGTCCCCCTGTCCATTCAGGGCCTGATCTAAAGAACAATGAAAAGACTCCCATTGACTTAGTAGGCTTTGGTTCAGGCCCTGAGAACTCAGACAGAGATTGTGGCTTCTTGAGAAAAATATCCTCAGTGCTCTGCACTACGTCCCGGGCAGAGCTGTGTGTGCAGTTTGCACAACCTAATACAGGGCATGGTGGAATCTCTCCTGTAGATTTCCTGGCAGTCACTATATCTTCATCAAATGCTGGAGCTGTGGCTCTCACTAGCTTCTTGGGGTTTATTTGGTTTTGGAACTAGAGGTGCTTGGTATTTTTTCAGTGCGCCCAACTGGTTACTCCATACACTCCTAATACAGAGTACTGCATTTATATTTTATTTAAAATACAGAGCTGGTTTCAACATTCTAACGGACGCATACAATTTTTATGGCGCTCTCTCTTCCTGAGATGTCTCAGGAATAAAACCAAACTGTTTTCACGAAAGAAAAAAAAAGGCATATAACTGTCCTGCTTTGCTTTAATTTTACGCTCACAAACTTCTCTTGCCATGTATGAGTGATGTCAGTATGCATGGAAAATAAACCTCCAAGAACAAAACTTTAGAGTATTTTAAAGAGACGTTTTATTCTCATGCTGTGCTCACGCTGCCTGTTCTGTCAGATACAGGTCGTAGATAGAAAGATATAGAGCGCCAAAGAGGCTCCATGAACAACTCTGCCTGCATGGGCAAAGACAGGGAAAATGGCTGAGAAAGGCTCAGGAGAGCAGCTCAGCAAAGTTCCATGCCATTGCCTCAGAAAGGTGCAGCTTGTGCTTCCCCTCTCCTATCTGCTTCTGGACACTAGTGCAGGGGAAAATGGAGCCTTAGATAGGTCCTTGGGGCTGCTGAATGCTATTGGGCCCCTCCCTAGCTTTTCTGTCTGGCTGTTGAATGTGTGCAATCAGGGTAAAAAAGACCTGTGTCCCCTTACACACTTAATGCCCCCATGCAGGTCACGCCAGAAGTTCACCCTACCTATAAAATTTCTACAAACCATGGTTTTTTTGTTTGTTTGTTTTAATTGCTAAGTGTTGTAGAGGAGGGAATGCCCCTTGCCCTTCATTGTTTACTTTGGTGATCTCTCCATGCTCCATTTTTGCCCTCTCTTGATTTTCCCCTTTCGGTTTCCCATCCTACACTCAGACACAAACAACCAATTCAAAACCACCCGCAAAATGAGTTTGTAATATAGGTCCAAAACCAAACCCACTTTAGAGTGCGCTAGAGTATAACATAGCAGAAATTCCAATGGCGCTGGAGAGTCAAGCAATGGAGATTCCACCTGACAGAACTCTGCAAAGGGGTGAGAGGGAAGTATGTTGTTAAGGATGTAGGGACACTGTCAAAACTGTTCCCACATCACACAAATCCACCACAGCAAAAATCAGTGGATGAGGGAAGCAACAGGCCAAGTTTTCTATGCCCCCTCTTATCCAGAAATAGCTGGTGGCTGCTGTGGAGCACATGTTGGAGTTGCGGATTCCTTCTCATTGCCCCTCTTGTTAGCATGTTTTATTGGAGCAAAGCCCTTTTACTGAGGCTTTTATCAATATAACATGACTGAGCCCACTGTAAACTTGTGCTAGATGATATATTTGGAATAAATAACTCAATTGGTATATGAAGTAATTTAAATGCTCCACCATTTTATATTATCTTCAGTGTTGTTGTTTTTCTTTCATACATAAACTCCTCATGGCAAACCTGCCAGGCAAATGGTTTAGGCTCACCACAAAGAGTGTGTAATAGGCAAACATCAGAAACCTAGAAGGTTTGCCTAGGGTCAGTTGAAATCAAATAAAGCCAAGCTGAACCTTTGTTCAAAACGAATTTAATGGAAGCTGATTTATTATTGAGTTTCAAAAGCGTTTGGTTAACTATTTTGTTGATATATTAAAATGTTTCAGGTACCTCTTTAGTTCTTAGTTAATAATTAGTAGATGGTTTTTAATGTGCTTTGATAATATATGGTGCTAAAGATGCTTATTATTGTAATTGCTATTTATTAGTAGTTTAAACATCTGGAAGAAGAAATATCATGGGAAACCTGCTTATTGCACATTTCCACATGACTGAATTCAGGAATTACTAGAAATCTTGCAACAAAGTCTGTTCTTATGAGATTTCCAGACCAAAGATGTTTGGATACATTAAGTTCCAACCTCTAGAGTCTTATCCAAACAAAATCAGAACTGCTGTAGTTTCTGAGGTTTGCTCATCAGTAATTTGGGAAAAATCTTTGCTGCTCAAAATCACACCATCAAAATCCATAGAGAGATTAGATATATAGAGTACAATTCAATCATGTTTTACAATGCAGTAAAGGCACTTGCCAAGTCTCTTGAAAAACCATACATTTTGGTTTTAATAATGAAAATGTTTAATTAATAAGATCCAATTATGAACTGGATTATTTAATACAGCACAAACTCTTTTCCATGGACCTATATATTTTCTCTTTATTTTTATCAGCCTTCTGAATTATTAACATTCATGGGATAAGAAGGAAGGTCCTCTGATGAATCAGTAACTAGTCAAAGATAGGAAATGCAGGGTAGGAATAAATGGTCAGTTTTCACAATGGAGAGAGATAAATAGCAGGTTCCCCCAAGGATCTGTACTGGGACCTGAGCCATTCAGCATATTCATAAATGATCTGGAAAAGGGAGAGACCAGTGAGGAGGCAAAACTTTGCAGATGACACAAAATTACTGAAGATAGTTAAGTCCAAAGCTGATTACAAAGAGTTACAAGGGGATCTCACTAAACTGGGTACAAGGGGATCTCACTAAACTGGGTGACAAAATTGCAGATGAAATTCAACGTTGATAAATGCAAAGTAATACATATTGGAAAAAATAATCCAACCATACAGACAAACGGATGGGGTGTAAATTAGCTGTTGCCACTCAGGAAAGAGATCTTGGAGTCACTGTGGATAGTTCTCTGAAATCATCCACTCAATGTGCAGTGGCACTCCAAAAAGCTAACAGAATGTTATGAGCCATTAGGAAAGGGATAGATAATAAACCAGAAAATATCACAATGCCACTATATAAATCCTTGATATGCCCACACCTTGAATACTATGTGCAGGTCTGATCATCCCCGTCTCAACAAAGATCTATTAGAATTGGAAAAGGTGCAGAGAAGGGCAATGAAAATGCTCAGGGGTATGGAACAGCTTCCGTATGAGAAGAGATTAAAAAGTCTGGGACTGTTCATCTTAGAAAAGAAGCGACCAAGGGGGGATAGGATAGAAGTCTATAAAACTATGAAAGGTGCGCAGACAGTGAATAGGGGAGTATTATTTCCCTTCACATAACACAAGAACTAGGGGTCACCCGATGAAATTAATAGGCAGCAGGTTTAAAACAAACAAAACAAAATAATTCTTCACACAGCGCACAGTTAACCTGTGGAACCGATTGCCATGGGATGTTGTCAAAGCCAAAAAGTATAAGAGGGTTAAAAAAAAATAGATAAGTTCGTGAAGGATAGGTCCATAAATGGCTATTAGCCAAGATGGTCAGGGACACAACCCATGCTCTGGGTGTCCCTTAACCTCTGAAAGCCAGAAGCTGGGACAGGATGACAGTGGATGGACCATGCAAAATTGCTCTGTTCTGTTCACTTCTGCTGAAGCATCTGGTACCAACCACTGTCAGAGGACAGGCTACCGGGCTAGATTAACCATTTGTCTGACCCAGTTTGGCCATTCTTATGTTCTTATTACATACTTTCTTTCACCATTGTAAGAGCTGTACATGTCCAGTTGTTTCACCCTGGATTTCAGAAAGGGCAACTTAATAGCTTGGCAACTTTTACTTATTTTTGTTGGTGTGAGTTGGGGGGATTTTTTGTTTGTCAGGATTGTGCTTTTGTTAGTTTGCTTTTCATGCAGAAACTAAACATAAAAACGATCCTTTTCTTCTCCTAATTGAAAAAGGATCCTGTGGTCTGTTTGCTTGAAAGCTGCTATCTTGGGTGTTATCCTGTTCCTGGTTGTTGAGAGGCAGAGCCAAACTCAGACCTGAGATAAACAGGTGTAAAGTAACTTTGTTGATTATTTAAATGGCATTTCTCCTACTTACACCAGGTATAGATTTGACCTTTCCACTTGACAGGTACTGATGGTACACATGATTTAGGAATAATTTATTTTCTATAGCTAAAAGGATGTTTTTCCCATCTGAGGTGTCACAGGACACAGCTGCTGCATAACCGTTTAACACTGAGATCATGCAGTATATGCCTAAAGCCCAGATTGAAATAAAAGAGAAAACAGTTCTTCTCCTTTGTGACAGTCACTTCACCCTTAGAAAACACATACCCACTCCCAATGTCAGTCCTACCACCTCCAGTCTCTAAAAAATACCATAGTAATTTGGTATTTGTCAGGCATCCAGTGTATCTATGTAACTTACGTGTATTTTGCAAGAGGAAATGTTACAATGTGGACAAAAGAAATGTGACTTTTGGTGTATTTGAAAATTAACATGCTGGCTTGAGTGAACAATCAATGTGCTACTGACCACCCAGTAAAGCAGTGCTTGGGTTTGTTTCTCATGTAGCTGAGGCCCTTTGACATCACTCTGGCAGTATAAGAGCCATGTGGAGAGACCCTCAAGTAAATGAAAATCAGGCCATATAATATTTTTAGTGACCAGCTTTTGTACTGTGCTCTGCAGGCAAGTTAAAAATTGTGTTCCCTAGCACCTGTGCCACTGTGCTACACCGCAGCAAAAAGGACAACTGGAAAGGTAGTTTTCTATTTTATTAATAGATTTGAAGGTCAGAGTATCAAAATTGTAACTTCAATCAGGGCCAGTCTAGTGGCTCAACAGACTAATGGAGCTGTAGGTTGTATATCTTAATGCACTCAAGAGACTGCGATCTAATTCTAAGTACTGCTGGTTGGGTCAGATTGGTTGAGTCAAATCTCAGGGCGCCAGCCCATCGGGTCGCTCCTGAGAGATTGCCTCCTGCATAGGAGGCAGAAAATAGAATACAAACCCAAAAAAAAAAAAAGAATTTGAGACCTTGCATTGCTGAACAAGCACAAAACAGTGCAGTCAGGGTTAGCACTGTCAAGACTTTGTGGAAGATATCTGCTACTGTGCTTTAATGTAATTTCATCAGACATACTAAATTCACTGCTGAAGCCATTGCAGGTACCATCAAGTACCAGGCAAAGGTGTTCCCTGAAAAGGGATGGGAGTATACAGCAGAGATCAAAAAGAGAAGTACAGATTGTAATTTCTCATTGTCATCTGATTTATTCTCTCAAAGACAAACATTACAATGCAAATTGCAGTAAAAGCCACCTATGGATGCAAAGCCTTTCCCAGGAACAATCTGTGCAATCCAAAATAGTTTTTTTTTTAAAGAAAGAGAGAAAGGCTAGTAATTACTTAATTTTACTTATGTTAATGTGCCAAATTAAGAATTTCTGTTGACATTATAAATATATGTATTCCTTAATTATTAAAGGCTTTATAAGCACTTTAAGAGCCTATAATATGCTCAAATCAGTTACTGAAGCTTTATTAATATTGGGCCAGAACAAACAATCCTTACTCAGAGATGAATGTTGCTCTCCATTATGCTGGTATAAATTTGAACTAACTCTATTACAATCATTGGATGTACTCTCGATTTACCAGTGTAAATGAGACAAGAACTGAAAGCAATAGGTTACTCCAGGGCAGCGGACAGAAGAATTTGTCCTTCTGTTTTTACTCAGGCAAAACTACCATGGAAGTCCATGGAAGATTTGCTAAAGACAATGTAAAAATTGAGCAAGGAATAGAAGATGTGGCCAAATGACAGCCCTGATCATCTCCATCTCCCAGGATAAAACCTAGGGGATAAAATTAAATTGGAGAATATGTCTGCAAGGTTCTCCTGTTGGAAATTTATCCCTAATCATTCCATGCAGCAGATTTGGGGGCAGGAGGGGATAGACATGCCGCCCTTCAGAACAGGCATCAGGCTCACCACAAACCCTGTATATTGCCCAGAATCTGTACAGAATCCAGCCGCCTAGCAGGAGGCCATCTGTGTAGAGACACTCATCTTCTGAGCCAGTTCTGAGGCTCCCTTAGATTTATTCCTGCTCTGATGGAGTCTGTTGTCCAGATTCCAGCAGTCTGTGGGTCTCCAGTACAGAAAGATAATAGAGCCTGGAGCTGCATTACCTTTCCATGCTTATTTCATTGGGATGAGTACATCCCTTCATCCTGTCTCCACCTTCAGTGTACCCATTCCTCCCATTATCTCTTCCCTCCTTCTCCATGCACTCCACAGGGAGGGAGGATTCTGCTGCAGAAGCAACTGAACATTTGTTCTATGCAGGCAAGGTGTGATCTATGTGCAGATGGTCCCCTCCATGAGAGCCAGATGAAGGCATGGACACTACAGGCTGTTGCCCTGGAGTTGTGTGATAACACCACAATCTCAACTTCAACTTAAAACCAAAAGCAAGTTTCTAGCCCCCTTTTGGTTGCAAAGAAAATGTTGAAAAGGTGACCGGAGTGTTCCTGGCAGCAATGATGTCTGCCTGAGTCTGCAAACAGCCTGTAACAGTAGGTCTAAGAGCTGCTAACTGTCACATGCCTCTCTATAGGATGTTAACTCCAGGATCCACTGCTTAGGGTGCCCTACCAACCACACCCCAACAGGGGACTCTACATGTGGCAGGAAGAGAAGGGAGCAACAGGCCTGGCTCTTCCACCGAAGCAATTACCCCCTGGCTGCTGGGGTACGTACTGGGGAGTCTCCCCTGCTGTCACTCCTGCTTCTCTGGGCAGGGACTCCAGCCGCTTCGCTCCAGCTCCGTTGGGGTGGAGCCAGGGAGACTCCGTCATGGTATGCCTAGAACCCTGGATTGCTCTGATATAATTCTGCCCATCATGCACAGATCAGGGCAGATCATAATACAGTAGCAGCAAACGACAGTCTTTTGTAATTATACAGCACCCACGAATATAGAGCACCTCCGTGAGGCTATGGGTATAGGTATCAGGAAAAAACAAATAGTTGAGGCTTCAGTCTAGCAAAAGCCTTAATGTGTCTCTCATAAGCAGTAACACTGAAGTCAATGGGGCTAAGTTATGCCTGGGACAAGTATGTCACTGGATGGGGTTACTTTATGTAAAAAAGGAGAGGTGCTTCAGCTAAGCAAAGAGAAATTAAAGGAAGACACTAGAGAGAAATATGTAGATGAAATGTGAGCGAAAGATGCCGAAAGGCATGGAACCTTCACAAATGCAGAGATAACACTGCTCCCTCCCAGTGCGAACTTGCAGCACATGAGGCCGGTAGAATGGCCTCTGCCATTTTGGTCATACTGTGCATAAATAGTAAATAGGGGTAACAAACATGTACCCCTCAGAATAGGTAGATACAAACAACTGGGGGAAGGTCTGGCAGACAGGAAGTGGTGGGGGAGGGAGAACACAAGTAAAATGATTAGTGCCTTTCTTTTATTTACTTTTGTCCCCTGGCAGGGTGTTTCTCTGTAAACATTACCACCAAACGCTCTTATTCCTGTTCAAGTCAGTGTTTTATTGAAGGAATTTAAAGAGATGCTAAAACTAGTCTCTGGAAAACACGTTAGAAACCCCATATGGGCTTCACGTTTTCTTCAAAGTAGACTGAGCACCCCAGGAACTCCTGCACTGTCACCAAAACAAATCCAAACAGCATCTTTTAAAATTCATATAATTGAAAGGAGCAATGAAGATTGATGCTTAAAAGAGTCAAAGGGAGTCTTTACAAAACGGTGACGAGGATGAAATACCGAATTAAGCTTGTAGTTCTGGCACGAACCAGCAATATCAGGGCAATGGAACACACCACATATTGCAAAATATACCATTCTGTTTGTCAGACTAATTAGAGAGGCAGCCAGTAGCACCGCTAGGGTTCTGTCAGCATTTCCACAATAAAACCCTCTTTTCAGGGGTTTATAATGTGGCTGTAAAAATTAGCTTCAGGCTGAAACTTGGCATGCAGTGGTTCACCCCAGCAGCAAGGGGTCTGTGCATGTGTATTTGTGTGTGTGGTTTGTTGAATTGTTTTTTAAATACAAAATTTCATTACAATCAGTGTTGTCAGTTCTTAGAAGACAGTAATAAAATTCATCCATTTTTAATCTTACTTTCTTACAAAAATGGTTAATCGTTAAATGCACATATATAAAGAAATAGATATGCAGCTGTCAGGCTGGTGATACATTTTTTATTTTAAATTAAACTGTCTGAATTATTGATGCTTGGAAAGCAAGGAACTGCACATGCATGTTGACATTCTTTCTCAGGGCCTGATCCTGATTCTGTTAAGTGGGAAAACTCCCACGGACTTCAGTGGGAATATCATTGGACCCATAATGGACTGCGCTGAATACGGGGGTTGGCTTGCAGCCACAGAGCCCTTTCAGGGGCTTGGGGTGATTGTGTGTAATATATATAATGCCTCCCTGTACTCCTGGAGAGTGCATCCAACAATGCACTAAGCATGTAAGAGGAGAAAGTGCCTTGGGTCCTCTCCAGCTTTGCATATAACAGTATTAATGTCAACCCTTGTTAGGCCTCTATTATGGATCAAACCAAAGGCAGTCTAACAATGTTCTATGGTACAGATCTGCTTATTAATACTTCCATATTATGGATGGACACAATGTATCATGTCAAAAATCTGCTTATTATATCTGCATAGGTTGAAGCCAGTTGAATAGCAGCAGGACTTTTATTAATACTTGCAAATGCTTCTGTTTCAGTGTCTGCCATGATCCAGGCAGGGTGCTCTGAGACTCATCAGAAGGGATGGTAGTAAAATTGATGTAGTTTCCTTCACCTCTTTTTACTCAGTAGGGCTTTCATCATTCTACCATTTTTTAGCTTTGTTGATTGATTTTTTTCCCCCTCGTTTTTCCTTCTAGTTTAGCATTTTAAAATAAATTTAATTTTTTCACAAATTGATTATTAAACATATGCAGATCAAAAAATCAATCCCAGAAACCCAATACAGCTGTCCCCAATAGCAGCCACTTAAGAGAAGTACTTCAAAGACACATAGGGAGAGGAACAGACTATCAATAGACTCTAACACATTCCCAAAATCATTCTTGTCATGAAGAAAACGAACAATCCACTTTCAGTATTCGTCAATCAATGAACAGTTGAGGATTAAAATTAATAGTATAGAATAGAATAACCAATTATCAGCCTGGAAAAAAAATCCCCATGTCTATTCTTCCACGGGTTGGTTGAGGTTTGAGAAGGGGAGAGCAGCACTGAGCTATCACGAGGCTTCCTGAGCACGGTGCTTCGTTACTTCACTTTTTGTACCTTGACTAAGCCAAGGGCTGATGTGCAGGCAAGAACGTTGTACCCAGCACACTTCCTGGAGCCCTTCGGAGCTGGCTGTGAGCTTTGTTGTTTGCTCAGAACCCTTGGAAGCTATTCTCCATCAGTGTCTGGCTGGACTTTGGACCCACGAAGCCTGGCTCCCCTTCATCCCTTCAGACACCTGGGATCTAGTTCCAGTGTTTATTTTCTTTAAAAGTAAGTTTCTAGCTCTTTTTCTTGCCAAGATTTCCTCAAGACTATGAGCAACCAGTGCAAGTAAAGCAACCAAGTAAACCAATGCACACTGATCAGTAGGCTTTGAAAATCACTGATGATTTTTCTCTTAAGGTTATGCTGGTTGGCACCATCTTCCTAGCTGCCTCTTCAATCAGTTTCTTCTAAATTCAGTCAGCCTATTGCCAAGTAGGATGCAAGGCTATGAGGGCAGTAAAAGGAATTGAAAACCCTAAGGATCTCTATCCTAGCAGTTCTCAAATTGTGGGTCAGGATCCCAGAGTGGTTCGTGACCCCATTTTAATGGGATCACCAGAGCTGGCATTAGAATTGCTGGGGTCCAGGGCTGCAGCCCGAGCCCCACCACCTGGGGACGAAGCCCAAGCCTCACGGCCCGGGGCCAAAGCCTGAGAGCTTCAGCCCTGGGGGATGGGGCTCAGGTTACAGGCCCCCCACCTGGGGCTGAAGCCCTTGGGTTTTGGCTTTGGCCCCCCTGCCCAGGGCAGCGGGGCTCGGGCAGGCTCAGGCTTCATTCCCCCCTCCTGGGGTCATGTCGTAATTTTTGTTGTTAGAAAGGGGTCGTGGTGCAATGACGTTTGAGAAGCCCTGCTATCCACATTATTTGTATTCACTGCCCTGGCCATGTCTGACTGCTGGCCATCCTCACACCCACTTCCCCCGACACACCAGAGCTTACTTCAGCATGGGACTAGAATATTTTCTCCCATTGATGAATACTGTACACATTACTCCATACTACCAGTCAGATCTTGTGAGGTGGTGAACACCTCCAGTCAAGTTTTCGTAGATGAGGCCCTCTGCCTTACTTTAAACGATGCTCAGCAGCCTGCAGGATCAAGTCCTGCATTCTAAGATCTCAGGACTAAACTAGATGCTGTCACCAAGGAAGAAAAGTGACTTGATTCTTTACCAGTTTGTAAAATCTGTAAGTCGATCATGGAAACTGGAGAAGTGATTGTCCCATTTGACTTGAAAATGGCCAAGATTTAAAAAAAATGAACTATTCCTTTGTTATACTTCAGGAATACCATTTGTGAATGTTTTCCTGCGAGTTATTGTGGTTTGCACTACCTCAGGATACAGCCGTGTCTTATAGTCCCCAAACACAACATCATTGTGTTCTGAGAGGTACCCCACTTTCCATAGTCTCTGAGCACCTGACAATATACTGATCCTCAAAATACCTGTGAGGGAAGGCAGTGCTACTGGCCCCATTTTATACAGGCAAAACTGAGCTCCAGAGAAACTCTATAACTTGCCCAAGGTCACAAAGGAAACCTGCGGTGGAGCAGAGATTGAACTCGGCACTGCTGAGTCCCAGGCTCAGACCTGAAACACGGAACCAGCCCACCTCCCTAAGGACCAAACCTTGATCCAGAAGAAAAGTAAAAGTTGTAAGAAAAGTAATTTTGTGCAGTTCTTCAGCCTTTGGGAAAGAACCCCATTTTCACCATTGGGAAGGGGTCAGGTTAGATTAGGCGTATTAAATAGCTGGAGAAATTCATCATGACGCAATAAGAAATCATTTAATACTAGAGGAATGGACTCCATTATTAATACTTACCTGAGATAAATCCTAAACAGCTGTAAGAGTAATTTATCAACAGTATCCCCAGGTCTCTTAAGCAGAAAGATAAAGAAGAATGCATTCAAATGTTAGCTTTCCATGTTTTCCACTCTCCATCTTAATGATACACTAGCCTGATCAATGACCTGAACAATGGGTTTGGGGAAAACAAAGAAAAAAGAAAGCAGATTTATTTGAAATCTCACTTTCCTCTTTCTGCAAAGTAGTGGTGACTTCCTAAAACTGAAACTCTGCTTCTCTGCTCTCTTGTGAGTGCACTGATTACAGCCAGCTTCGAGTGTTAAAATAGTGTAAGCATCTGACTAAAGCCAACAATAGTCAAGGAGATGCAGGTTTTTTACAGTAAGGACATATCACCACAGCCCTGCACTGGGGGCAATGCAGAGGTTCAGTCCTCCGAACGAGCTCTGAGGGGGTTAGGCCTGAAGGCCCGTGGGGTGTTGGGGAGTGTGGGAGAACAATGCTATTGCACCCACTCCCCTATGTCCCCAGTTAACTCTGCTGGCCAGTGCAGTGTGATGAAGCTGTTGGCCCCACCCACTTTTAGATGCTAGTGCCTTTTATTGCAGATGTCAGTAACTTTCACTTCCTCCTACACCTTCTTACACCCTCTTCCAGGGGTGCCAAATAGCTATAGGGGTGGTAGGTGTTCGTGAGCTTGAGAGAAGTAGCTAAGAGCATCACTTGGCTTTCTTAAGATATTAGCAGCTGCACAGAAGCTTGCGATATTGGTTAATCCCAGACAATCAGTGGGAATAGCTGAGCAGGGGAGCGGAAGGCTTTTCAGAATTGCTGTTAAACCTCTACAATGGGCCTCCATGCAGTGGTGGCAGGGATTAAGGAATACAGTGTGTAAGAACTATAAGAGAAGGGGATGACAGAGCACTTCCGAAAGACACCAAAGATAAGGTGGGGTCTGTACGCTGTTGATGTGTAGGGTGACCAGATGTCCCAAATTTATAGGGTCAGTCCCAATATTTGGGGCTTTTTCTTATATAGATATCTATTACCCCCCACCCCCTGTCCTGATTTTTCACCCTTGCTATCTGGTCATCCTATTGATGTTCAACATGGGATTTTTCTGATTATTATTGAGAATATTTGGATTTGTAACTCGGGGCTGATAGTTTGCTATAGAAGACATTTCTCATCCAGTTGGCATATCTCTATTTCTGCACTGCTTCATTTGGTAGACACTGATTCCTTTCCCTCTCCCCTAACCTTATGCTATATTTTAAATAGCTCAAGCCCCAGCATAGCTGCCTGCCCTTTACTTCTGTGATTGCACAGCAGTATCCTCAGTGATTTCAGCAAGAACTCACACATCTTGGCTGAGAATGGGCCAAATTCTGCCTAGAGTGACTTCACTGGGGTTACACAGGTGTGAAGAAGGCAAAATTTAGGCCACAATGATCATTGTTTACTCAAGAACAGCAGAGATAGATCACACATTAGGCCAGAGTCAGAGGTTACATAAGATACAAATCAGTGCAAGTGACTACTGCAAATTGATGTAAATTACATGCTGAGAAGGGCAGGGTCGTAACATAACCAACAGTAAGTTTTCTCTGCTCATACCCCAGATTCAAACCATTATTGAGTTTGTGCAAATCAGACCATCATAGTCTTCATGCTGCCCCAACCTAACCCGACTACGTTGACTTATTCCAGCCTTCAATCATGTAACTTCCTATAAATGTCAATGCTATATTTGGGCTCTGTCTTTTGGGTGTGTCACATGAGTATGGGTGGCTTTAAAAAACCGGGAAGACCGAGTGGCTGATTTAAAAAACAAATTGTGTTGCTATTGCTCACTAGAGTCTAACAATTTTAAACTGGCCATATTTAGGGTGTGTATATATATATATTATATTCATACTCCTAATATTAATAATAATGTTGAATTGCTGTCTTTGCCACTTGGAATGTTACTCTGTTATAACACTTCTAGGGCACTTCTTAAAATAAAACATAGATTGGTGGCATGGAATCTCCTCAGAGCCTGGAGGAAATACCATAACAAGCAGCATCACAGGAATCAGCATATCTGGTTGCCTTTGTTGAAATTTTCCATTATTGTACCATGCCATATTACATTGCCCAGAAAGATTGAACATACCCAACTCACCACTGGTGTAAGAAGGAGCAACTCCCCTGAAGTCAGGGGAAAGTCACCTCCTTAGGCCAGCAGCGAAATTGGCCCATTGTTTTTGAACAAATATATATATATAAACTAGATACACTGACTCATAAAACTCTCCTTTTTTTGATTCACTCCTCTGGTGATGAGCACAAGCTAAATTATACAAAGTAATATAAATCTGATGCTACTTATGGTTAAGCTAATTGTAAGACACCCTCCCGTGAATGTTAACACTTTTTGTCTCACTATACATGTAGTTACACGTATATAAATATAGGTAGATAATTTTAATCAAATGCATATTATAATGGTTGCCTTGTGCCAACCAGAAAGTATTTAAATATTTGGAATTGCCTCTTCCTGTTACCCCCTCCCCTGGTCTACAGGCCAACTTTAAGCTAATCCTAACCTTACCTTTCATTGTCAACCTTGCCCTGCTTTTCATGCACTTCGTATGAAGGAAAGGCAAGTAGAATGAAATGAGAATGAAAGACAGAATCACATAAATACCTGGAAACGTCTGAGATGAGGCACACCATAGAGAGGACAGCAACTGCCCAGTGAGCATTCAGCTATTTCGTTTGCCTGTTTTATGGAAAGTTACATGAAAGCTCCACTCTTCATTGTCTGTGCTTTGTACTAGGCATCCTTTGCTTTTAAAGGTATGCGTCATCATTGAGAAATATCATATGAGACATTCATTAAACTAACAATAAATAATAATTTAAAAAGCTTTCCTGTGTGTCATATGGGCCACTGGTAGATAGGAAAATGCTGTCCTGAAAAAAACCTGTACATAGACACCAGCATATTTTGTATAAATATTTCAAATACACTCCCCACCCCTCATACCTACATGAAAACAGAAATTTTATAATTGCTCGTTAATAAATAGATGGACAGGCAGCAAAGGGGAGGGACAAGCAGCGCTATAGACGAGAGATCTGTATAGATTGTTGTTAGAATGCCAGATCTTATTACAGAACAGTGGGAGGCCTTGTACACTATGTACTGACTCTATGGGGACCACCACATTTAAAACAAGATGAAAAAATGTGATTTGAAAAACCCCTCATGGGCAGTCTTCAAAGGCACAGACAGGTTCTGACTGGATTAACATTTATTGACTGTTTAAGCCGGCTTTTTTGCTTCAGGACAGAGATACATGAGTTTAATTGCAGAGGCTGTTCTGCCAACTGATCACCAGAGTGGCAACCAAAGCTTTACTAATCGGCCCTTCATTAAAGAAAAGTCTCTATTACAAAGCAAATTAAGCATGCTCTGATCCTAACCTACAGGTCCAATGGTATTACAGCAAAGTTTAAGCTGTTAGAGCACTGAAAAACTTATTAAGCTTTAGCGCTGAGATAGCACTTTTGTATTGATTTTACAATACACAGGTATTATGATTTATGGAGTGCTAGTGTCACTCTAACAAGCTGAAGGACACACAATATCATCTCCAACATCATTAAAATTCAGAAGCCTCTAGAACTAACTCATCAACCACTGTACATTGTCACACACTCTAGAGCTATATTCTAGTTTTGAAATGCACTAAGCTTTTGGGGTAGTTGTCTCCTTGGATAGTTTAAACAAAACAAAACAAAAAAAAACAGAGATCAAACTTCCTATATGTGTTAAATATTAACTAGCTAATTACATATGCCTAACTCATTTAACAAAAGAGCACTGAACACCATTATTTAATACTGACCACAATAATCAAAATGGCATTTTCACTCTTCCTGTGTTACCTGTGTGTATAGATGAATAATAGTACATTAGTTCAGATTGATCCTGCTGGAAAATAAAACCTCTTATTTCAATTGAAAAGAGCTAAACAAGAACATCATGTTATTTTATCTCACTCTATATCAGACAGATGAAATAACAGGTTCATAAGTCTCCATCCTGTCACAGTCTGAAAATACCATCACCTGCCATCCCCTCCCAAGTGAACTTCTCACATCCTTTTCCCAGGAAAAAGTCTACATGTCAATATAGTACCTTAAAAATGAGAGAGAGGGGATAGGAAATGAGAGAAAACAGCCTGATACAAACAAAATACACAAAGGGTGTGAGGATGCTTTAGACTTATTCACACAGTATGTGTTAAGTCAAAAGCTAATCTTGCAACAGACTCTGCTTTGCTTCACCTTGTGAGAGTTGTGATGCAATCTTCTAACTCCTGCAAATAACTTCAGTCTGGGGACTGCACCCACTGTAGATACCCTATCTCCTTCCCTTGCTCTCACTATCTCTCCTTTGCACTCTCCCTCTCTGGCCACATACTGTATACTGTAAATAATCATGAGTAAATTGTATAAATAGTTCTGTGATACACTGGAGACCCCTATTGGTCAGACAGTGAAAACAGCAGTATGAGTACTTAAATGATTAAACTGTATCTACTGATGCTTTGCATTTTGTGTACTGTAGGACTGAAAGCAGCATTACTTTGCTATTTTGGTGTGTAATATATATCCAGTTTTGCACAATATGTAATTGTTGATTTAGCAAACTCTTTGACTGAAACAAGTATTGTCCAGTATACATGGTAAAAAAATAGCTACATCAAAATGTGGTGTTCCAAAACTTCACTGCAGTCAGGAGATGGCAAGAGCTATATTAAACACAGCTAAATGCAGCACTGTCATTATACCGTTACTTTAACCAGGATTACTATGGTATTAACCAGGATTAACCAGGTATTACTATGACATCCCAACACGCTGCAGCCATATGAGTAAGGGCTGCAGGACTGAGCTCTGTCCTTCTCTGTCATAGCTTTGACACTGATATTTATTGAGGAACTGTATAAGTCTGTGACTTGTGTTACTTCAAAATAAATAGACATTAAACATCAGTATGAACTGTGGATTACACTTCAGCAAAACTTTAAGATACAATTGGAATCTAAATATTCACCAATGCTGTGTTCTGCCATCCTGTCTCACAATGAGGAGTTCTTTACTGTGCGAGGAGTTCCTTTGACATCCACGGCAATACGAAAAGGCTAAGGTATAAGTCAGTGTGAGTAAGGGCATCAGAATTGGGATGCAAGTGATTTTGCATGTGATGATTTTTCATCACATAATCTTAAATGAGAGGACGTGGCAGGAGGTGTGGGGAAGAAGAGACAGAAACTTAAACCATAGAGGGAATTCTCTAAAAAGTTTCCTCCCTCTTTTTAGGTGCTTGCCACTCTATTGATCAGAGTAATACTAGTTTAATAGGTTGGGGCCTGATTCTATTTTTATTTAAGTTAATGGGAGTTTTGCCATTGACCTCAAGGGAGCAGAAGCAGGCTCTTGATGACTTAGTGTAATCATCCCATTTTAATGGGTGAAGCTTTGAATGCACACACTTCCTGATCATGAAAAATTTGCCATATATTCATGCACAGACAAAAAAATAACAACCCCTCGTCAAGGTCGAAATATACTCCTGAATGTGGACCATATCAGAATACACACACTACACAATTTTAGTTTTGGTTGCTTCTTTAAGAGACGCAAACCCTGAAATACCAACTAAAAATAGTTTTGTATTTTTCAAACTTAAGTCAAAAATGTCTATATTTATAGTACTACAGCTTCTACTGCCTTACCTCCCTTCTGGACTAGCAAAGCAAAGTTCATGCTCTTCCAGCTGATGGGGTGGATATTTTAGTAGAGATGCAACTTCTGCATTCTCTTACTGGTATCTAAACACAGAAAACCATTCTTCCTTTTTATATCCTAGATGCTGTAATTTTCTAAACAATGCTGCTATGAGTTTACAAAGTGGAAGAATATTTATAGCTATTTAAACTGAAGTAACTTTTGACTGGATGAAATAATTTACCTTTGTTTTGTTAAGGTACCTTACAGCACTAAGGCGTCAATAGCTACAGATAAAATCCCTGACCCTGGACTCTGTGTAGTCACTTACACCAGTGCTACCACATCAGCCACCCAGCCTTCTTGTACTGGTTGGATTGATTGTATAAGGCAGCATCGGATAGTTGAGAATTGGGCCCATTCTTTTTAATAAATGCAGTGAACGATACAAAGTACTATTTAAGAATAATATGTCTTTCTTTTTACATACATTTATCACTGGTTACTGTATTTCTTACCATTGTTGTTTTTACAAAATGTTGTCTGTTTACAAGATGTGCACTTCAATCCTAGTCAAAATATAATAATCTAGTTGTACTGCAACTTCTGGCTGTTATGCATGCATAGCTTCCATTGTAGGCCACGGAATATCTCCTGTGAAAAGACTGCACGATCAAGCTAAGCGGATGGCTATGCTTATTGTTAAGAGTTCTTTACTATTGTACTGAATGAATGTCAAGATGTTCTATGTTAATAGTACCCTTTTATACAGTGTATACTCCTGTTGATGCATACCTCTGGCATACATTTTTTGCCAAAAATCTATCTTACCTGAACATTTCTTTTAGCTTTCAATACATTTGAAAATTCTAATACCAAGTATTTCCTAGATCTTTTTTTCTAAACAAACTAAGAAATTGTATTATATGTCAGCATTAAGACGGTTTTGATAGCAAATCCACTGCAATACATTTTGCTCTAGACCATGTTTCTAGACCAAAGCAATTTGCCAACTAGCTAACCACCTCAGCATAAACACTGGAGTGCTCCTGCTGGGTCCTGGAAATCCTGCTTGTCTGCAAGTGCACAATATACAAGGAAAATCTCCATAAACCTCAGTGCCACAGTTGAATACAAACACTCCTCAGGTCCTGCTGTGACTTGGCATACCCCATTGGACAGCTGGAAAATGAGAAGAAAGGAGCTGCTGCCAATAACATGTTACAAGGGATTTTCAATACAAAGTTTCCTGGAAACAGGCAGCAACTGACATTATTATTTTCTAGAGGCTATGGATAATGATATATGGGATATCTACAATGATACAGTGTTGTAGCTGATATATACTGGACATGATATATAGTAAAGCATCATGTCAGTCAATGCTTACCTGACACCATTTGTATGCTCAAACAATGAATTAGGCAGTGAAAAATATGAATACAATTCACCCGAGCCTTGTGTTTTGCCTAATATAATTCTGGAAATCAGTATTGCCCTAAATGACATTTTATTATGTGTATCAATAAGATTTAGCATACTAGGGTCTAACACCTTTGCAGCTGCAGTGTACTGTGGATAGATTGCACACAGTAACTCTTTTCTTTTTTTCTTGGAGCCATTTGCAGTGAAATGCTACCAGCGATCATTAAAAAAAGATTGCTCACTTTATGTAGCTTGAATATATAAAATGGTACTTATCTGCATTCCACTGTAAAGAATGCTTGAAAGACAATTCAAAGATATAAATGAAACTGAGCTAAATCAGAGATCCATACACTCCATAAAAATTAGTCTACTGTAATATAATTTTTAATGCAAAGAAGCTACATTTTCTAATTCTAGCTAAAAGCCCTGCATGCTGTATGTGTTATAATAAATTCATGCAATAAAAACAGGTACACTTTATCCCATAAAGAAGCTTATTAACCAGACTGCTAGTGCTGCAAAATCCAGCATACAGTAAACAATACTTTTTTCTGTTAGAATAATGATGCATAGTTTATTCTTTTATACTGTGCAGCACTTGGGGACCACATCCATTTACCAAAATAATACCAAATTAGTACTGTAAATATTGAAATCAGACCTTTCAGACTAACCAGTGGCCTAATTTTCTCTTCAATCTGCTCTTAATCTCAATTCATCAATAACGCTGCCTTATTATAGGACTTTGACAGCAAGCTAGGGCTTTTGATAAATTATACATCTCAAGCCAGATTTAAAATTTGAAGCTCAAGTGCTAATTATCTGTACAGGCCTAGTTAATAACGAGATTTCTTGTTAAGTATCTGATCACAGCATGGGCATCATTTGTCAAGAACCTCAAGTCTACCTTGGAGACTAGCTCTTCGAATTCTCCCTTGCCTACCATATGTAAAATTGGGATCTTTGTTTCTATAATAACCTTTTATTAGGAAGCTGACATAATGATTAAGTTCGTTGTAGACACATACAATGAATTAGACAATTACCCTTGCTGCTTTAAACTACTCAGGCTCCTAGCAAGACAAAATAATTAATATTGAATTTTAATTTGATGTGTTCCACATTTAAACCCCAATTTGCAAAGTACACCTGGAAAGCTGCCGCTGTTTTCTTGCAGTTTGTGCTGATGAAATAAAGGCTCCTGCAGTTTGAATGTAAAAGCACAGAAGGCATGATGCACCACAATCACTTCTCAGTGGAGCAAAGAATTTTCTAGCATTAATGGGAAAGGTAATTACCTAGGTCTAACTTTATAGCCTTTTCTCTAATGAAACTATAATCTCCCAGGCCTACATAGTTTAAGCATTTACATGATTTTAACGATTTCACTGCCATAACGGTTGTCACGCAGTCCTTTAAAAACTCAGTGCCTTAAAGATGCTAATTATATTTCTATATTTTTATTATTGAAATAAAAATGGATTGAGTGAAGTGAGAGAATTATAATAAAAACAGCCAGGTGCTGAGTTTCTTATGTGGGCAAAAGAAAACAAAAAAAACCCAATGATGCTTGCTTGTAGGGGAAAAAAGGGCCCAAGAGCTTTCATGACTGTACCTGTTAACTATGGTAAGTGGTTTAATTCCTTTGAGCTTTACTACAGTGGCTAAACACAATGCACTCTGAGGGCCCCACTCCAAATTCAGGCAAAGCTCCCATTGGGCCAAATCAGGCAGTCCTTCCCTTATTAAAAAACAAACTGACTGTTTTCTAGAATAATCACCTACAATATGGCTATTGTAAGGTGCAGTGATGGACCAGTGCTGTCAAATATTGTGGTACTTATTATAATGGTTGCTCTGTCCTTGCAGGCAAAATTTCCACTGATGTCAGCAAGAGTTTTTCCTGTGTAAGGATGAAGTAAGCTCTGTAGGATCTGATGAAGTGGGACAGTTGCCTGAGGAAGGACTTCAGGATTGAATGGGCCATTAAGTCACAGGGTGTATTCTCATATCCTGTAATGTGAATGCAACATTTGCAGCTATGCAATTAAAGACAGCATAAGGGTCTCCAGACTTCAGAATCTCGGCTCATTGTCTGTAGGGACTGGGAAGGGATTTCCACTTATCTTACATCATCAACCATTCTTGGCCCATTGCAGGACTAATGTTGCTTCTGCACCTCTCCACTGGCTTCTCTCTTTATCATGACGAAAGATTTGGCTGGAATCTCAGTGTCACTTCAGATGAACATGCAGGCTGGCGAGGGAATGATATTATTAGCAAAGTTTGCCTTTTCAGCAAACTCACTGCCCGGATTGGACCCGCCAGCACCTGCCATCCCCTCTGGCTTTCTCTGAGGTTTTTACTCTGATTGGTTGTTACTGTAGTTTCTCTAGCCTTCAGGTGAGAGTGCGGCATGTAACAGTTCATGGAGGTCAAACCAATTTAATCTTAGCCTTTTATCTGTATTTGAGATCCTCGGGATGTTTGGGGCTCTAAATGAACAAAGTAGACACTATTCCAAACTCTACAGGTTAAACTAATGTGATATTTATCATCGTGGCATGGCATTAGTCTCTTAATCATTCAGATACTAGCTAAAGATGGGACTCAGGTGCAAAGTTTGGCTCCATTTCAAGATATGAGTTTCCCCAAAGTACAGATCTCTTCAGGCCCATCTGTAATGCAAACAATCTTGTGGCTTTTACCAGTGTAAAACCATCTTAAAATGACAAATATAAATGAAGAAACCAAATGCAACTATACCAGCGACTATACCTGTGCTAATGCAAATGTGAGTCTGAGGGCTATTTATTACTGAATTTTTCTAACATATCACAGGGCCAGAAATGCAATGGGACGCAGTATAAAGAAGGTTGAGACATTGGTTTAAGACCTTTTGCATTATTTGCTTTTTTACACATTCTGAAGGGTAGATCAGGGCTCTGTTCCTTACTGTAACGGTGTATGTACTGCCCTTTACAAGGGCTACAAGGCAAGTATGGCCCTGGTCTCATTTCATCGGCATTCTGGGGGATGTAGACTGATGGGAGATGTAGTCCATGAGCTGCAGGCTGAGAGTACATAAGGCAAGATTCTTGTCAAGGCAAGACCTTGGGGAGGGCTTTTAATCAAGTGAGCTAGAGAAGCCTGGGAGTAGAGGTTGTGGTGTGAGTGAAGGAAGAGGTTGTGGATGAAGCAGCATAGAGGGCTTGGAAGAGCTCTAGCTTCCTGCTTTGGGGCTCACTCACACCACCAACCTCTTCCTGGTTGGTGCTACTAGAGAGGATGAGAGAATGTCCCCATCATAACTTCTGTATTAACAAGAGGAAGACTACATAGGACCCCTGGAAAAATAATAATTAAACTAGTGAGCTGCTGCTATTGATGAGTCCTGCATCCAAAGAGGTGAAAGAAGGACCTGTCCAGCCTGGAAACGCTCAAGGACATAGTTCTGCTTTTTCTTTGGACTCAGGTTGAACCCTGGATGGGGAGAACTTTTCGCTTTAGCAGGAGGGCCAAAGCACTAAAACCACAACAACTACCCAACATAAGAAGGCTGCTGCGGACCGGGGGCAAATGAGGCATAACTACATCTGATGATGGGGAGGTAATATTTTATATTTACCAATCTCTCTTTCTCCTCTTCTATTTAATTCTAGCACATTTCCTTTCACATGGAAGGGATGTTTGTGCTACATGTAGGCCAACTGGGGAGTGCTACATGTAGGCCAACATGGGGAGTAAAGAGGGCTTTCTGGGGGAAATAGAAATACAAGGTTAGCTTTCAAAATGGGTCTCTCCCCTTACCTTCACTGACATATTGCAGGGACAACACATACGCCACACTAGCGGATAACCTTTATAGTCACAATTTCATCTATTCCCAGTGCAGTGATTCCAGAGCTCCCTGATGCATCAGTTAGGTGTGTCACAGGCTGTATTACCTCTTCTGACTGACTACCTTGAGATAGATAGGACACACAGGGGGATGATGATCGATATCCTCCTAGGTGCATCCCTAGCTGATGTGCAACTACCTGCCCCCAGCCCTATGGTGTGTCCTCCAGAAAGTCCTGGGAAGAGAGGGATAGTGGTGTGGGTTTGCCTGAACTCCTTTGTCTGCAGTAGGAGAGAGATCTATGTAGGAAGGGTAACAATCTGGCCCTATATAAATGGATGGTAAGCCTTCCTAGAGGGTTAAGCCATTTGTTTTTCTCATTCTCTTCTGTCATGTCATGCCAGCCACAGAACTCCCTGACTGGAAGGGCTGAGAGTGCCACATTACCCTGGTTACTTGGATCATTCTACACTTAAATTAAAATCTCCTCCTCCCTAAGATCTGTCCCAAGTCATTCAGCTGGATGCTTGGGTACTCCCTGGAGAATGTAGGTGAGCGATTTCCGAGTGTGCAGTGTGTGAGTGGAAATGGAGTTGCTCCTCAGCCACTATTCCTGCCTAGTGGCTGTAGAAGTCACTGCAGCTCTGGTCCTCCCACCCTTCCCTGAGGGAGGAGGACCAGAGGAGCTACACAGTGATAGATCTTCTGGTGCTCCCCACTCCTCCCTAGCCTACCAGCAAACCTCCCAGGTGTAACAGAGCACAGGGAGCTGGGCTCCATTACATGTCTGGCCTCCCCAGACCTTATCCCCTTGTATGTTAACAAAAGGCCCTCTGCACCCTTAGATGAGGGACAGGATTTATTCCTTAGGGCAGAATTGTGCCATCAGATGTGTCTCAGTTTCTCTTGGTGTATGAAAAAACACACAAACCTACCTACCACTCAGTGGGTTGTGTTTTGATTTGATGTATTTAAGTATCATGTTAGCCATGATTGACTCGATCCCAGCAGTGCTGAAGGGCAGAGTATGCATTCCAGGTGGTGGTTTGGGCAAAAGTGGATTTGATTTGTCTAGGAAAAGGTGTTCAGCTCAGTGTCCAAGAAACTGAAATGGAAATGCTTCTGGCCACTAACTCGAAAGGGAGGTGTGTCTCAGGTATACAGGTTAACCCCTCCCTGGGCGTACTGCTAGTAGATGCTGGTTCAAGACCATTTGGGTTGTTTCTCTCTCACAGGCTGAAAGGTACATCTGTACTTTGTTTTCCAGTGTCTCTATCTGTTTCTTTATTCATATTGTTGCCCCTTCTTTCAACACTAATGTTCTGTTTCTGGCACCAGTGTTGGCTGTTGGCATACGTACGGAGCAAATTGGCTTCCCGATGAAGGAGAAATCAGCAACGTGGAGTCTAGGTATATTTGCGGTGTCACTTGTGTTATTTACACTCAGAAGACCTAGAACAGAGACATTCACAAACAGCATGCAGGCAATCCTTTCTTCCAGAAATCTTAGTCCACACACCAATGCCTGGCTCACAGTATCTCTCTTTCTCAACAATTGCCTCCACATATACAGAATAAGACAGTCTGACACAGCTTCTCTACAAGAACCATTACATATCAAAACTAACATCAACACAGCACTTCTTCAAAGACTAAAAACTTGCTTACGCACTAAAAGAAAGAATTGTAAGACTGTGTAGCAGCACCATCTGGTGACTTCTGCCATAACAATATATTTATAATATAAGCAAAATCACACAACTTTATCGTCCAGTTTCTGACAAAGGCCACTGATTCCTGGCATTGACCTTTGCAAGCCCCTGGTATGCCTATAAAACACCTCCCGTCCACATATACAACACCTAGCAACAGCAAACAGGCATTGGCACCATCAATGCAATTGCACTTGCTTTGAGCAAATCTAGTCACTTTTGCCTCCTTCATTGGATCAATGTACCGTTGCAATGCCAGTATGGGCAGAAAGTGTTGCAGCTGTAGAATCAGTCCTCCCAATACAGTTCCACGCTGCTCCTGCTCACAACAAAACTTTCTAAGTATAAGGGTAGTTAAGTTCTGGAATCGGTTACCAGGGGAGGTAATGGAATCCCTGTCATTGGAGATTTTTAAGAGCAGGTTAGATGAACACCCGTTAGGAATGTTCTAGAATTACTCAGTCCTGCCTCAGCAAAGGGAGATGGACTAGCTGACCTCTCAAGGTCATTTCTATGCTTCTCTGAAAATGCCTTTTTCCATATAGTTCTAACATATGTCAAAAATATAATGGACCAAATTCTGCTCCACGTGCACCAATGTAAATCCAGAGCAGCTCCACTGAATTCAGTGAGGAATCCGCTTTTATATTGACACAACTGAGTAGAATTTGACCCAGTGGGCCTGGTTCATCTTTCTTGTAACTTAATTGAGAAGAGATTCATTTGGCCTAGTGGATGGCTTTGAAAAAAATGGTGCTGCCTTGCTTAGTACACTTCAGCCTGTTACTACTTTAACAGTTTTGTCACAGATCACATATAAAGTCAGCATAACACCTGAATTACACTGCTACTGACTAACACTCTTCACAAAAGAAAGAAGGTGGATTGACTTACTAACTGGTGCAGTAATTAATCTCCAAGAAGGTGGAAGATACAGCATTAAATTGGAGCTCGGGTTACAGAGATGAAATCAAATGAACAAGTTCAGTGTCTTTAATATCTTAACACTTACTCCACAAGCTGTCCAAGTACATGGGGACTTAATTAATTCTGAGATCCCCTGATCAGCTGTAGAAAAAAAGACAAAACACAGTGTATGGCAAAAGAGTCCTAATCAGACTGACCTGCTGTGTGATACCAGAATAATCAGTGTACTGTAAGTGTATATAATGGATGATACAGTGTGTCTGAGTCAGAACGTGCTAAATTTTTGAACTAAACTGCAAGTTCCAATAGAGAGAAGTGTGTCTGAAGGCATGTGAAGAGGGCTTACATGGTCAATTTAAAAAAGGAAAAATATTTGCCATCACATCTAAAAATGAAAATGAGCTGCTGGCAAAATGTATGAGAAGCCACCACTTTCCTTGCTCGTACAAGTTATTCATTCAAATAACGTAACAAGGTTCCCTGCTGCACCCCTCCCCCTCCAATGTAGCCCTTTCTGTGTGTGGCAAGGGTATATGGAATATGTAAAACTGTGTGAGACCTTCAGCCTATAGTATAACGCCATGAGAAGGATGGGAAGGACTCTCACCTCATTACAGATACGTGTATTTATCTTTTTTATGGTTGGACAGCAGATGTGCCCCTCGCACAGCTCAGTGTACAGGCAGCCCAGCAATAGCAAACTGCATTTTTGCATATGGGATCTGAGTTCAGTTCTTCTCTTCCGGTGCAGGCAGAGTTTAGGGGTGCTATGGGAATGCTCAGCACCCTCAGGGGGGTTGCATCTTGAGTTTCCTGTCTAATGATGCTCTCTGCCTGGCTGAAGGAACAGCATTCATGGGCTTTTGGAGGGTGTTGCAGTCAGAGACAAGATCACTGCAGTATGGGGCCTTTGAAGGAGTGGGGAGTAAAGAAGTCAGGGGAAGGAAGAGGAATGGGGCATTCAGTACTCTCTTCCCTGTACAGTAATCTGGCTTTTAGTATTAGTATTTATTTATGATTTATTATTATTCCAATTAATTTGGGGATGGGTTGTTTTATTTCCAGCCCTGCATGGACACTATCTCCCACCCCATTACCTTACAGCCTGGGTGTCAGCGGGGATGGATGGCAGATGGGCCCATAGCCAGGAGTGACTGGATTCATCGAGGACAGAAGTCACTATGTTTGTAGAGCAGCTGGCACAACTGGGCCTCCTCAGCACTACCACAATACAAATAACTGTAAACCTGCACAATCTGTTCCCCGAATAGGCCAGCAGTACCTAGTGGTCAACTGTCTGACTGCAGAGGTCAAGAGACTTGACTTTTCCCCCTTGCCATAAGGAGATCATCCATCTGTCGAGCTGTCTAGAGTAGCTCATGAATGGGAATGCCAACCTCAGAGCAGACTGTTACGGCCCACGGCACCAGCCCCAAACTGGTCGAGTGTTTTATAAGTAGATTTCACCAACCAAGTTACAAGTGTGAGCTCCTAAAGCACTATAGCAGCCTTCACATGGAGTCACAGATAGTGCCCTTGGGCACGCTGGTCTATCTTGCCACCCAGGCAAGCCTGCCTTTGTGATCCCTTACACCAAAAATCACAATATTCAGGTTACTCTGAGTCCCAAAGGACCAGTCACTTACCCCAAGTCAGTTGTATCTCTGATCTCAAACCAAAGACAACACTTGGAGCCAATCCTATAATATTGCCAACTAAAGATTTATTAAGCAAGAAAAAGAAATGAGAGTTATTTACAAGGTTAAAGCAGGGAAACGCACACACGAATAAAATAGTCTTAGGTTCCAAAAGGCAATATGTAGCTGCTATAATGTGCAAGCTCTGTATATCCTTTAGGGCTAACCCAAGCTATGGAGCTTGGGGAATCCTTTGCTTATGCCCTCTCTGAATTCCATTATAGTGATGACAATTCCTCCTTGACACAGATTTTTAGGCCTTTTCCCCAGAGTTCAAGTAGTGATGGGAGAAGGGCTTGTGCATGTACCTTCTTCATGGGTGTCGAGGAAGCAACCCACAAAGTCTTTTGTCCACCAATGTTCTATAGTGGCTTGTCCGATGTCTATAGAATTTCTTTTGTTGGGCAGGAGATGACACCTCTTATGGTAAACTAGCATTTCAGACTAGGGAATGCTTCTCTCCTGACTATGGGGTTTTACAGTTTAGCAAACACTTTTATATTACATTTAAATCTTATTTTGTACAATGGGCCACAGCTATTATAAGTACAATTAACACATGCAGCATCCTACAAGCATTTCATAAAGTCTAAACACAAAAGACACTCTTATAACTCTAATATCTCTGTTAACAATGCTAACACGCAGGCGAGCCAGACTAGTGTCCAGCTGTGCATTTGTCTGTGTTCAGTGAGGCCTTGGTATGCACTGGCACTGGTTCTGTCTGCATCACAGCGTCACTAGTGCTACTAGAGACTTTACTATTGCACTAAGTGAAGCAAAAAGAACTTCTCTGCCATCAGAGCTGCAAAACCTTCTCTAAACTGTAATGAACTGACCTTGTCTTGGTTGAAAGCCTGAGTGATACTCCTAGATGCTGGCAGATTTTGAATGATGTCACTGCTTGCTCTGTGATCTGGCCTTGAACAAAAAGGTTGGGGAGCTTGGGGCAGATCCTCAGCTGGTGTAAATCGTCATTGACTTCAATACACTAGCTGGGGATCCGACCCACTGTCTGTATATTGTGTTGGTTTCTTTAGGACTGCGCAGGGTATTGCTTTTCTACAGAGGCTGATAAGTTCATTTCTCTGAAGGAATTGTTAGCTACCATTAGCAGTGGGCTCAATTGATCTCTGCTGAATTTTATCAGCCAGCATGGATATACGTCTGTTCTACAGGTCACGGCTCATATATTTCTCAGGACTCTGTTTTATTGAATGGGGTCAAATTCAAACAGTGGCTGGCTCATGCTTTCTGGTTCTGTTCGGAATTCTCTGTCTGAGTCCATCTTGAATTCAGTTAATCTTTTCTGTGACATACGACAAAAACTATTCAGTGGTCAATAGAGCTGGTCAGAAATTGTTTCTGAAAAACGTTTTTTTTCCCCATTAGAAAATGCCAGTTCATCAAAACTGCAAGTTTTCACTGGAAAGGGTTGGTTGTGATACATTTTTTTTACTTGGATTAAAAAAAAATCAAAATTGTCAAATTGCAACATTCCAGTTCCAGTTTTCCTTTTGAAAATGACACTTTGTTTTGAAATTTAAGCTAATTATAGTATTTAAAAAATGGATTAGTTTCTTCCCTGTTCATAACAGCTTTGCCAAGCACATGTCTGCAGCTGTAACAGCACAGGAGATCTCTTTACTTCCTTTATGGTGATGGTACAGTCTGTAAGAAGTCTCTCTGCTGTTGGCTGATGCCATTGGAGTTGGAATGGGTCTTCCACCACTAGCAGCTTGGTATTCTACCTATTCATTTTACCTGATGCATCTGCTCTTCATGGTCTGAGGGTGAGGAGGCTGATTCATTAGGAGGTCACAATTCTCTGGTGATTTATTAGCACACAGCCCTTGGAGCTGAGCAGTTTGCTTCTTTGGTGCATGCTGAAAGCTTTATCAGTTCAAGAGCCTTTGCAGGCTAACCTGCTCAGTTGATTTTTATTTTTCCTAGGAAGGATGGAGTAGAAGGCCATGCTTTCTGCCTCGATTAGGAGGTGGTCAGGCCTGAAAAGCAGTATAATTATGTCCTCTGCCAGGTTGAAGATCTAATACAGCATGTGGCTGAGTATGTGGGCCCAGAATCTCATTACTTCCACTCAGGACAAAAGTGCTAGCAGATCCTTGGCACTTTCTATATGTTCTCTCTCATATAAGTTATGGCCACATACCATCCTATTACTTAAACCACTATTTATATTGCTCTCAATTTGGTCCACTGTACTTTTTTTTACACTGTCTTGTACTAATTTTTATACTTGCGAAAATAACAAAAGCAATCTTATGGGGGTCTCATTGCTGTACTCTGGATATATATTTCACATAACTTTTCACATATACATTTATTCCTGTCTCAGACAAGCATACGTAGTATTATGCAACTTACATGGCTAAGGAAGACACAGGAAGGCTCTGCAGTGTTCTGAAATAGGGACCACAAAGGGGTCTTAATATTTTTTCTCAGTGCTTTTCTTCCAACAGCAGCCCTATAGAGCAGTATAGATCACACAGCACCACACAGGGATCTTTGTTTAACCCGAGGTGAGTGTTCCATTACTCATTGTATTGTATCTTCTATGATCCATGCACATTTGTTTCCTTGATCCATGTACGGTACACTAGCGCACTAAACAATTCTCTCTCATCACTTACATGCCGCTGCAAGAGATCAGATGGATATTTATTGTCTGGCAGGAGAAAGAGGTTGATATTTTTGAAGTAAAATTGTCGTGTTGCACTTGTTTACAAAATGAGAGGCCAGATTCATCCCTGTTGTGACTCCAGTGACTTCAGTGGCATTACTCCAGGAATTAATCTGGCCCAATATATTTTAGATGCTTTTATACTATAGAAATTGCTACTAGAATAATATTTACTTTAAACTACTACAGCTATGATGCGCTGAACTTGTTTAAATTGTGACTGAATGAAATAAAAAAATGCCCGCACTGGTTGTTCCACAGGAAGCAGAATGGGAGATGCTCTCGACCATCAGTGTCTCTTCTTTTGCCAAAACACATCTAGTGATCCTTTACTCATTAGACAAAGCCTTTTAATGGCAATAATGGAGATAGCTAGAGGCCAAGGAGGAGCAGCTTGCTGTTCAGAAGGAAACCTAAAACTTTTAAAGCTTAAAATAACTAATATTATATAATTCATGAGCAAATTAAATGTCAGAATTAAGTGTAGTTCTTAGACTCCAAGGAGGTCACCATTTCTTTAGAACTGTTGCAGGGTGACAGACAGGAGGGATGCTGGAGAAGCTTCTAGACAGACGCTCTATAGGGAAGGAAAGAATGTATCTTGAGAAACAGTACTGCTTTCCTTAGTCTATCAGGATTGCCACACATAACCATTCTAAAATCATGGGTCAGGTGCTCTTCCACCCCACCCCCCGCAAGAAAACTAGATTTAAAAAAATAATAACTGTTGGGTTATTTTTCTTTGCCTTCTGGTTTCTGAGGTGTCAGGGTGCACTTGGGTCACATTTTTAAGCTTTTAAGATGAGATTCTCATGTAATCACTTGACTCCAGGAACTGGGGCTCTAACAAAAACACCAAAAAACTTGAGACTCTCAATAAGAGTCATGAGTTGGCAACATTGTCCAGAAACATTTTCTGTGTTACAAACATGACCCTGATTCTCTATCTCTGTCACAGGACAAAGACCTTGCAATTCGTTCTTCATCAGTAACCCTTGAGAAAGACAGAATCTTTCTCCCATTTGAGGGAGACTCTGCAAGCCCGTCTCCTGTGCATATTGCAAGGGTCAAGGATATTAGTTCAGTGGGCCTGCCTTTCTTGAAGAAGAGAAGCTGATGAAGGAGGGAAACTCTTCTCCTGATGAGTAAGCAGGAGCGGCGCCAGACTTTCTGGCGCCCTAGGCAGAATTCGGGGGGCAGCATTTTGTGCGCACCCCATGGGGCACGCGGGAGCTTCCGGTTCCACTCCCATCGCACCGCCCAAGAAGGACCCTCCGCCGAAATTCCGAAATGTCATTGAGCTGCTCAATTGCCTGCCGCTGTTTTCCGCGGCAAGTCGGCAGAAGATCCGTCTTCGGCGCGACGGGAGCGGAACCAGAAGCTCCCGTGCGTCCTGTGGGGAGTGCACAAAATGCCATCCCCCGAATCCTGGTGCCCTAGGCAACCGCCTAGGGTCGCCTAATGGAAGCGCTGGCCCTGTGAGTAAGCAGGTACACAAATCGGCTAGGAATATCCAGCAGTGAAAAGGAGAAGGTTGGCATGCAGAGAGATGAGCAATAAGAGAGGTTATAGATAGAGTGAGAATAGAATGTTGATGCTGCATATTGCAATTCCTCATTCATTCTGCCCAGTGCTACCTCATTGGAAGCCGAGATGTCCAGATTGTAGTGGTTAGTAGATGTTGTGATAGGGCCTTTCTTGGGGTGACACTCAGGTAGCTTCAGAGTCCTTTCCCCCTTTTAAAGGTCTTTTGGAGTTTCAATACGTCTTTGTGGGCAGCGGAAGCTTGTCAGCTGTTTCCTTCTCAGCTCCCTGTAACAAGAGTGAACTTCTTCTGAGCTACAGCGCCTTTTCTCCTGGCTGTCGCCTTTCTGGTGACTGGCTCTCCTTTTTAAGCTTGTTTCCTCCAGTGGGGCAGGCTCTGCAGGTGTCTATATTTAATAGGGATTGAGTTTACAGGAGCAAATTAGCCTTCTCCTGATTGATATGACGGTGTGCCCCATCACAACATTGTACTCTTGATGTAGTGTACTCCTCTGCTTATGACATACACACTGATAGAGTATGCCTGAAGCCTGTCTGGAGTCATTAGGCCCTTGACTTGATGTCCTTTCATTGGATGCCTTATTCCACCTGTGTCTGGAAATGAAATTGATTTTCTCAGCTTTTCACTTGGATGAGAGTGCCAGAAGTTTTCCATCTGAGGAGTACTGGGGATTAATTTTTCTATGGGCTCACATTCCACTTTATCTGCTTCAAAGATGCAATATCAAGGGTTGAAAGATAGTGTCCCCAGTTCAGACAATCACTGAATCAATGTTATTGCCACCAGGAAGGCTAGGGCCAGGATATAAAGAAAAGATGATTGAAAGGATTGTTAGAATGTAGAATGTAGAATGTTAGGCAAAGGCCTCTGACTACATAAGGATCGAGTCTTGAGGGAATCTATGCTTCTTGTTGTATTCAGGGAAAAGTGCTACATGGGTGGGAGCCAAAGGGTTTGTGAAGCTGAGAACACAGTACTGCATAGGAGGCAGCCACTAGTATTATACATTCATAGTGTTGGCTGTAAGGCCATCCTGCCAGCTCTGTAGAATCAAGGGGCTGTGTGTGGTTGGTTGACGAACTTGTTGGACTAGTCCACTTAATGGTTCCAGATCTTGGAATATGCCCTAGAGGTGAAGGGTTTTCTGGCTGTGAGGAGAGGTTCATTTTCCTCTTCAATAGCTAGTTGCTAGGTTCAGGTTCCATGGGACCAAATGTCAGAGAGGACACTGGCCGAGAAAACCTTGCTGATGTGGAATGAACTCTGGGGTTTCCATCAACAAACAGATCAGTTAGGAGAGCCAGGGACTTCTCTGCCAGTGAAGTACCATAGAATTATACAAGGTCTGTCCTACATTTTCCAGCCTAACAAGACAGTGTGGGCCAGTAAATAGCACACTGGACTAAAAGTCTGGAGACCTAGCGCAGTGATGCTGACCTGATGTGACCTTGGACAAGCAACTTCTCCTTTGGTTCATCAGTTTGCCCATCTGTAACATGGAGGAAATTATGCTTGCCAGCTTCTTATAAAGAGTGCTGCAATCTAGGAATGTGAAGACAAATTATTGTAAGGAGGAAATGGATAGAAAAAGAGGCTTGACCAATCTTGGGAAAGTGTATCCACTGTCTTTTTAACGTGGAGAAATAGCTTTACATTTAGTATTCTTCCACTATGCGAAAAGGTTATTTGTGAACTGCCTAACACTTCAGGTATGTGCCATGGAACACTGAATTGTTCTTGAACCATTCTATTATGGTACCTCATCACATTCAGGGTAGTTTTATATTTGTGACCATCAGTGACATAAGGGGTTCCTCTGGGCATACAAGGCTTCCTGGAATAGACTTGTTCCGTTGGGTTCGCCTTGTCCAATTTGTTGTGAGACAGTGGCAATATCATCTGACATCACTGAGCACTCTTGATTCTCCCAGACCTCTTGGAGCTGTTGTCAGGTTGGATGGACTGCTTTCCATTCTAGAAAGTGTATGCTGTCACACTACCTTGCTGAGGATGAGATGCCTTCAAATAAGTAAGATCCCATGTTGTCTCCCTGTGCTCCAGAGTGGCCTCTGATATGAGGGTTACTCTGCAATGAAGCTGGAGAGATACCCTTCTCTTCAGCCATCTATCAAAACAGAAGTTGTAGTCTTCGTTAGGCACTGTCCATGTATTTGTAACTCTTCAGCCACTTGGTAAGGATAAATCTTTTCAGCTCTCCTGTATGCTACAGGGCCATTGGTAGAAGAGATCATCCCCTTAAGGATGCTTAACAGTCTGGTAGTGGGTCTCCTGTGTGAGTATATCTAGGTAATCATAGCTTAGCATTTTATTAATCACTCCTAATAGAGATGGACTATTCCTCCTGCTGTGTCTATCACTACTACCAGATGAGAACTATCCCAACAATTTAGGATTAGGAGAAAACACTTAGGATACTATTTAGCTGTATAATTTTATTAGCATATCTTTGATTATGATGATTGTTGAACAGATGGATGAATCTCAATCATAATTCTATAATGGAAGATTAAATATCACTGTAAATTATATCAATCATGTTTAAATCTTTCTTAGCAAAACAAAGGACAACACATGGGGGTTATCAGCAGGGTTTGAACCCAGGACCATTAGATTATCAGCACAGACTTCCTCAAATAAAGGAGAAAACCCATTAGCTGCTTGGAGTAGTATGTTGATATCTGTTATGAGCATCAGCCATTGGAACAGGATACGATCCATACCGGGCCAGTGGCTTACACACCTGACTGCTGAGAAACAGACTTCCTGGAGTCTGTTTGTGTCCCTGAGAAGGGAGTGATGCCCAGTGGCTAGTGCAGAAGATTGAACTGGGTCTCCTTGGTGATCATTCTATATTAACAATGTTCTGCTTTCATACAGTGCTTGTCCATCTTTGGATCTCAACACACTTTATAGAGGTGGCTATGCAGAAGTAGTTCCAGTTCAGAGAGACACAGTAGCCAAGCACACGGATGTGGTATTCTAATTCTGAGATCCAGGGTGGTTCAGAGCCTCCATCCTATGGAGGGAGATAGAGTGAAAGTTGGTGTGGAGTTAAGCTTGTATACAACATGCTTTTTATCTCCTATTTCAGCCAAGATGGCTTTTCTGTTCAGATGCAAGTGAAGTTTTGGAGGGCTTTTCTCTCTTGCCTTCATTGCAACAGACATGAGGCAGGATGGCTGCTTCCCTTCCTGTGCATCAGTACTGAGCTCAACTGACTCACAGACTACTGGTTCACAGCCCCACCTCCCTCTACCTTCTGCCCTACCAGCACACACAAGGGCAGACAAATGCAAAAGGTTATTGAAGGCCTGAAATGACAGCATAGGTTGGATGTGGATGCCTTATTTGCAGAATATTGTTTAATGAAGGACCCAGTGGAGAATGGATGTTTGCTCAATGAACCTTGTGCGAAGAAATGATCTCAAACCTTCACTGCAAATCCAAAAATATATATATTTATAGTAGTCAAATTTACAGTGTCAGTTCCTGCACTGAATGCAACTGTAGAGAGGATATTTTCCTTGTATAAACAGCCTTGGACTGACAGCAGAAAATGCATGAGTATTGATTGACATCGCTAAAGCTGAGCTTCAAGTAAAGGTTTATTTCAATATGTCATGTTAAGAGTTTTATGGGTTCACATTATCCAAAAGGAGCTACTAAGAAGCATTCAGTCAGATAGAATTGTTTTCAAACAATAGTCATGCAAGGGCTCATACACTGTGATAGAAATACACGGCTTTGTAATATTCATAGTGCGGAATCTGACATAAAACATTACAGAGAGCTGTCCCTTTAATGTTCTCGTTGTCCTGTATTTTTCACAGTGTCCCTCTTATCTCCCTGAAATGTAAGCAGTCTCTCCACAGGACTTGGCAACTGACTGTGAAGTAGGGCAGATTGAAACTAGTACTTGTATGGTGCATAAAGTACAAGGAGGCTTCCAAGCAAGACAACGGGGGTTGTCCACTCTCCTTCCAGGGGTGAGGGACATACACTCAGATGTATGGAGTCCTCTGGGGTCAGAGGCCAGTAGCTAGGCCGTGGTGGAAGGACTGCACATCATTGATCTGGAATTGGAGGGTGGCACCTTTAGCAACACAGTCCCCTAATGTCATACTCATGCATGGATTCAGCCAGCTCAGAGAGAAGAGTTGCCACCAACTGGTTAATCAAAAACACTTCCTGTAGCATCCTCTGGTTTCCTTGGAGGGCTCCTGCAAATACAGACCCATCTCTGTTTAACTTGGGAGAGCTGACAAGAAGAGGTAGTATGACTACATAGAAGTTCAGTAGCTATATTAAGTGATATCATTCTGCAAATTTTGCAGCTACAATTGTTATTCCTCCTCATATGTTTACCTACATATTCACAATTAAAAGATGATTTGTAAATCATTTTACAGTGGGTCAGTTTTTCAGCTCTTCCCCTGAAGAAATGGAACTCTAGCAATGGTATATATTTCCTTTTTGTTACACTGGAAAGCCCTTGGAGAACATTGATTAGCAGAAGTCAGAAGTGCATCTTTTCACTTGATCAATACATTTGCATTTTGTAGACTCACTAATGGCCAGACTACTCATCTGTTTGAAATAACTGCAGAGGTACAAGAATTAACCTATTAAAAGAACACATTTATTGGGCACCAAGAAAATGTATAAGCATCTACTGTACAGTATGAGCAATAACAGTGACTGCCCAGTGGAGAAGAGAGAATTCAACAATGTTAAAATGGCAGGAAATCTGGAGCTGGGGTTTGCACCAGGTATTTAAAGGCCTGAGTAGAGCATAATGAATGAACAGATGCATCATGTCAGTCCAGTATGGTATACGAGTAGCCACAAAGAAGCATTGGAGAGTGAAAGGAAAGAGACAATTCTAGGACCAAAAACATATATCCAAAGATTCAGAAAACACATGTGCCAGTTTACATGCATAAAGAGTGAACTGCCACACCTCCAAAATGAGATATGGATGTGCAACTGGATTCTTCAGAAACAAGTGATTTAAGAGTGATATAATTATGTACATGATGAGAACATAAAAGAACGATCATACTGCTTCGACCCAGTATCCTATCACTGACAGCGGCCAGTGCCAGGGGCTTCAGAGGGAGTGAATAGAACAGGGTAATTTCAAGTGATCCATCCCATGTCATCCAGTCTAAGATTCTGGCAGTTGGAGGTTTAGGGACATCCAGAACATGGAGTTGTCTCTCTGACCATCTTGGCTAATAGCCATTGATGGACCTATCCTCCATGAATTTATCTAAATCTTTTTTAACCCACCTGTATTTCTGGCCTTCACAATGTCCACTGGTAATGAGTTCCATAGAGTGACTGTGCATTGTGTAAAGTACTTTCTTATGTTTGTTTTACACCTGTTGCCTATTAATTTAATCAGGTTACCCTTAATTCATGTGTTATGTGAAGGGCTAAAAATCATTTCCCTATTCACTTTCTCCGTAACATTCATGATTTTATAGACTTCTATCATATCCCCTCTTAGTTGTCTCTTTTCCAAGCTGAACAATCCCAATCTTTTAAATCTTTTCTTGTATGGAAGCCATTTCATACTCCTGATCATTTTTGTTGCCCTTCTCTGCATCTCTTCCAGTTCTAATGTATCTTTTTTGAGATGAGACAACCAGAACTGAAGGCAGTATTCAAGGTGTGGGCATACCATGGATTTATGTAGTGGCATTATTTTCTGTCTTATTATCTGTCCCATTTCTAATGATTCCTAACATTGTTAGCATGTTTAACTGCCACTGCATATTGAGCAGATGTTTTCAGAGAACGATCCACAATGAATCCAAGATCTCTTTCTTGAGTGATAACAGCTAATTTAAACCTCCATCATTTTATATGTATAGTTTGGGATTATGTTTTCCAGTGTGCATTACTTTGCATTTATCAACATTGAATTTCATCTGCCATTTTGTCACCCAGTTTAGACATATCCCTTTGAATCCCTTTGTAATCAGATTTGGACTTAACTATTTTCAGCAATTATGTATCATCTGCAAATTTTGCTACCTCACTGTTTACCTCTTTTTCCAGATCATTTATTAATGTGTTGAACAGCACAGGTGCCAGTACAGATCCTTGGGGGACCCCACTATTTACCTCTCTCCGTTGTAAAAATGGTAGAGAGGTAAAACTGTAAAAACCATTTATTCCTGCCCTTTGTTTCCTATTTTTAACCAGTTACTGACCCATGAGAGGAGCTTCTCTCTTATCCCATCACTGCTCAGTTTGCTTAAGAGCTTTGGTGATGAACCTTGTAAAAGGCTTTTTGAAAGTCCAGGTACATTTGAAATGTGGTGCTAGCAAAGCAACATTTTGAGGCAGATTCTTATCTATGACTTCAACATCCTTCAATCCGAGATTCTTTTGATCATTTTCATTTAACTAAGGCTGCCCCTTCGTCATGGAAATCATAGATTCCTTGATATTCACGGAGAGGCTCTGTAAAACATATGCCTGATTTCTGACATTTTGTGTAGCTGGTGAATGGGATGGTAAAGAACTCAGGGCTAGATAATAGCATTACAGCACAGTCCTGTGTAGAAGGCAGGGGAGAATTGTATTGGCCCATGGGAATGCTGAGAGGCATTTTGTCCTACAGTCATCAACAACATACAGGCAGAGGATGTAGAAAGCATCACTCAGGTACACAGTACATGATGGAATTTCTATGCAGTTATATATTTTATACTTCACATGAAAAACTACATTTAAAAACTGTTATTTAGGCTGCATAGCTAAGCACACAGTTAGGAAATGCCAGATTTAAGGTGGCCCATGTAATTGAGCCTATGCATTTTGATATGTTTTTTAGTTACATGAACTTACATTATTTTCTCCATGGGATCCCTCCTCACTCAGTGCATTGGATGGATTGTGTTCCAGGACTGAGGCCACTGTACAATATACCTTCTCCTCCTGGCCATTCAGTGTGTGGTTCCATGTCTTATTTACCTCACACCATCCAGATCCTGCATTGAACAACCAATGATTGCTTTGTGGGCTTTTCAGTCCCACACCTCACAACTACTAATTAATTCATCTTCACCACTACCTTGTGAGATAAGAGTAAGACAAATAAGAAACTGGGGCACAGAGATTAAAGCCAGCATTTGCAAAAGTCTCCATTAATTGTTGGTTACCTCAGTTATTGTATCCCCCTAGAGAATGACTTTTCTCAGTACTTAGCATTTTTATGTCTAAAGCACTCTATAGACATTAACCAATCAATCTTCACAGCACCCCTGGGAGGTAGAAATACATGTTTCCATATTTTATAGATTAGAGGGAAATGGAGACAGAGAGGCTAAGTGACTTTCCTAAGGCCACACAATGAATCAATAGTAAAACTGGGATTAGAACTCAAGGTTTCTTATTTTCTAGTCCTGTGCACATTCCTCCAAGCCACCTATTTTGCTTTCACAGCTTTTATTGACTCCAATGATAAGTGTGCTCAGCATGTCTGAAAATAAGTCCCCAGGATTCTCAAGCTGAGTAACCAGAAAATGAGGAACAACCACTCATGGCTGCCTGTGCAAAATCTTGGCTTAAGTGACTTGCTTAGCACTAGAGCTGGAGGTGGGCGGATGTTTTTTCCATCCTGTGAAAATTTTTGAGATTTTTTTCCCCATTCCCCATCTGGACGAACCCAAGACCTTTCAAGTTTTTGTTTGTTTTGTTTTGTTTTGAGAGAGAGAGAGAGAGCATGTACAACCCCCTACCCCAGAATAAAAATAGCCTAATGGTTAGGGTACTCACCTGGCATGTGGGATAACCAGGTCCAAGTTCCATTTCCAAATCAGGTAGGTCAAGGACTTGAACCTTGGTTTCTCACAGGCAGGCCCAGTGATGAGCTGCCAAATTTTTAACAACCGGTTCCCTCCTCCCTCCAAAATTTTAACAACAGGTTCCCTCCTTCCCCCCGCCTCCGGGGGGGGGGTCATGCCCCATCCAACCCCTCATGTTCCTTGACACACACACTCCGAGACCCCCTGACCCATCCCCCCCTTCCCTGTCCCCTGACTGCCCCTTGCCACCACCCAACCCCTCCTCTCATTCTCAATGGCCCCCCAGAACCCCTACCCCATACAACTACCCCTTCTCTCTGTCCCTGAGTGCCCCCACCACCTCATCCAACCCTGCTCTTTCCTGACTGCTCCCCGGGACCCTTGCCCCCATTCAATCCCCCTATTCCCTGCCCTCTGACTGCGCTGACCCCTATCCACCCCCCCACAACCCACCCCCTCCCTGCCCCCTTACCACACTGCCTGGGGACCGGGTCCACTCTGCCAGGACCACGACCGGCGCCGCGGGGCCCAACTCCCCGAGCCCGGCCGGACCAGAGCAGGCACCGCTCGGCGGCAGCCGCTCGGCCCGACTCCCCGGGCCGGCACCGGGGCCCAGCCGCTCGGCCCGACTCCCCAGGCCGGCACTGGGGCCCAGCCGCTCGGCGGCAGCCGTGGGGCCCGACTCCCTTGGCCGGCACCGGGGCCGAGCCGCTCGGCCCGACTCCCCAGCCAGCACCGGGGCCGAGCCGCTCGGCGGCAGCCGCGGGGCCAGACTCCCCGGGCTGGCACCGGGGCCGAGCCGCTCGGTCCGACTCTCCGGGCCGGCACCGGGGCCGAGCCGCTCGGCCCGACTCCCCGGGCCGGCACCGGGGCCCAGCCGCTCGGCGGCAGCCGCGGGGCCTGACTCCCCGGACTGGCACCGGGGCCGAGCCGCTCGGCCCGACTCCCCGGGCCGGCACCGGGGCCGAGCCGCTCGGCGGCAGCCGCGGGGCCCAACTCCCCGGGCCGGCACCGGGGCCGAGCCGCTCGGCCCGACTCCCCGGGCCGGCACTGGGGCCGAGCCGCTCGGCGGCAGCCGCGGGGCCCGACTCCCCGGGCCGGCGCTTGGCTGGAGGGAGCCGCGGTCTGGGACCGGGAGCTGCTGAGCCAGCCGCACCTCCCCTCCCCCTCCGCACCCCAGCTTACCTGCCTCCATGCTGCTTGTTCAGGCTTCCCGCAAACATCTGATTCGCGGGAAGCAGGGGAGGGGGAGGAGAAGGGGGCGGAGCAGGTGAGGAGCGGGAAGTGAGTTTGGGCCGGAACTTTTGTTAAATTTAGCAGCCCTTAACAACCGGTTCTAAAATGGCTGCTAAATTTAACAACGGGTTCGCGTGAACCCCTTGCGAACCGGCTGCAGCTCACCCCTGGGCAGGCCCCAAACCACCAGGCTATGTTAAGGTGGCGGGGGTCTCTTTCTAGTTTTGACCAGAAATTCCACTCCTGACTTGAGAAACTCCTCCCCCACAAAAGTTTTGTCAAAACTGATATGTTCCTGAAAAGTTTGGGGTTTGATGAAGTGGCATTTTTCAACAATTTTGTTGAAAATTTCTCAACCACTTCTACTTGACACCATGTAAAAAGACTGTTGGTAGGGCAGGAACAGAACTGAGTTCCCATGTGTAGCAGTCAACTGTGGTCCTGCCACACCCCAACCTAGGAAAGAGCAGCAGCAGATAGGAGACTGCATAGAAGCAGCCAATCAGAGCCCAGCAGGCTCAGATAAAAAGAGCTGCAGGTGTCAGGTGAGTTGGTTCCTGGCTGGGAGCAGAGGGATGAGGAAGGATGTTCTGCTCTGGCTGGAGGTGCTTGATGAGCTGATTTACTTGCCCTGGGAATGAGAGGCTCTGACAACCGTAACCGTAAGGTAACGGGTGACAGAAAAGGGGTTATGTGGGAAAAGGCCCAGGGAGCAACAGTATTGAACTGGAGGCAGCAGTACATGGCTGCTCGGTCCTGGGGTTGGGACCTGGTTCTCCCCACCAGCATGCTGGAGTGGCCTAAGCCCCAGAAAGGGGACATGGCTAGTTTAAAAAGCCCAAGAAAATGAGCTAGACTCAAAGTTCCTAGAGACAGGGCTGAAGACCTCAGTGAGGGTAGATGGTTGTGTTGCCCTCTTTGGCTATGCCTGGAAGGGGTTCATTCAGTTTTGATTGTGTGACTGAGGTGGAAAGCTGAGCCCCTGAAGGCCCTGCCTAGTGATGCTGGCAAACTATAGGGGGTGCCAGGAGCAGGGGATAAAATATTGCAGCTAGCTGATAGGAGGCACTCAAGAGGTGTGTCCCCTGTCATAAGGGGGCAGAAGGCTCCTTGCATGCTCTGTCCACCTTGCTTGCCCACATAGGCCCAGACTTAGTCTAACCCTACATATGTAGTAAAGCCAGTATAAACTGTGTTTATAAGTTTGATTAAAATAAATGTTTGCTGTATGAACTGGGGAAGTGGACAGGTGTGTGTCAGCATATTGCTTTTATATAGGGTGGGATTTTCAGGTGCTCTCACTGTTGGCCTAACTCTGCTTCTGTTTGTCAGTTGGAGTCTAGCTACTCATCACATGCAAATGTTCCATTTTGTGCAGTGACAAAATTCTCGGTGGCAGTGCTATTTCCATTTCTCCCCAGTATGCAAGAAACAGCTAGATTCCTAGCTTGCAATCTGTCTCAGTAATATCAAAGCTGGTGTTCCCAGCCCTCAGGGCTTGCAGTCATTTTAATTACATTCATTTTGTAATTTCAAGTGATGGTATTTTGTAAACATTTTTAATGCATCATCATTAATATGCTAAGGAAAGAAATCTATTTTTGCCAGGAAAGAGGAAATAAATCTTCACTATCTCTTTGGTCCACTAGTTTACATTTAGAATATAACACCTTTTCTGAAAAGCTGTTGGCGACATATGCTCCCATTATTATCTCACAGTGATTTATCACTAACTCTAAAATAAACATTATATTCAAGTTACCTGCTTGCTACTGTCCTTACTATTCCAATTAAAGTTGCTATCTCAAGAAGCCAGTCTACAAATAATGAAGTTATTTTGTCTCTGTTCTGGTTTTATGTCAAATTGTGCAAACGGGAGGTTGGTTGAGAGAGAATAACAACCAAAGTTGCCTAGCCAAAGTCCTAAAGAAGGAAAAGAGAGCAAGCTTCTAAAATCAAACTAACATTGAGGTGTCCTTGATGGCTAGAGGTGGGCAAAATTGTTTCAGCAAATAGTAAATTCATTAGTAAAGATGCATTTTTCAGGGCCCTGAAACAATTTGTGAATTTGGTGAATAGTTTTGGTTGGAAAAAATTAGAAATGTTGGAACATTTTGTTTTGACATTTTCAAAATGAACCCTTTTGATGTTTTGTTTCAAGTCAACGTTTTGCTTTGAACTGGTATTTCGTTTGGAAAATGTTTCCATGTGGCATTTGAAACATTTGTTCAGCCTGAAAGAAATGTTTGTTTTTCATATTGGTTGGAGGTGAGAGAGTGGGGAGGGATCAGTTTGGGTTTGAAATTAACAGATTTTTTTTTTCCAGCACCAAACTGAAAAATCAATTATCTGCTCAGCCCTACTGCTGGCAGAATTCTGAACCAAAAATGTGTTCTAGGGAAAATTTCTGTCGGGCTAAGAGTAAGATTGGATGCTGTACCTCTGGAGACTCTGACATAGGAACAGCCCAAGAGAATGAGTGGAAAGGGGTCTGCAAGTCACCTCTGTACTCATGGGATTCTGGGCAGGGTGGGAACTGGTGCCCCGATTGTGAAACTTAGAGCAGGGCTAGGTGCTGTTCTGTTGTTGTAGCACTGCCTATGGGTCGCTCCGCAACTCGCTGTGGCCCAGAATCTCCAGCGGTTCTGTAAGATTATATTATCAAGCATAATTTAAGGCCCTGATCCTGCACCATTATAGCCAAGGGGAGTTTGCCATTTCCTGAGTTGAATGGGACCATAATCAGGGCCTCAACAAGTGACAAGACAGCCATAGCTCCATTTTATTACTGTGGTTCGTGTTTGCGATGGCATAATGGAGCCCCTATCCTGATGGGGGAGCACTGGGTGTTAAGGACTGTACAAACCCACTGTAAGTGACTGCCCAAAAAAATTTAAAATACATTCTGAATCTTGTTTCAGGTTTAACAGAGTAAGAGGGGGAAGAGTAGGGGAGGATGAGAGTATTGAAAATACTAACCTACCATTATATGGTTAGCTGTTCAATAACTTGGGGGGTGCTGAAGGCTTTTAATCATTTTAGGTGGTTTTAGTAAACCTGCTATACCTGGCAATTCCTCCCAGTTCAGTATCCTCTGCAAAATTAGTGCCGTATTTTGGCATTTAGCCATTGGCAGCCCTGGGCATTGTGCAAAGCTTCTCTAGCCTGGATGGGGATTGTGCCTTCTACAACAGCAAACCCACAGTGCTTCCTGAGCACAGGTTCTGGACTTATGAGTGGCCCTTGTGAACCATATATGAGGGACTAATAGTTGGCCTTTGTTCAGAGCAAGGAGGAGAGGCCTTCTAACCTTTTCTCTCACCTCAGGCACACAAGTAATGGTCATAATCTGGCCCTTCATTAGTGTGCTATGTGCTCCTTCTGCTACTTCTAGACCAGTACTAAAGTAAAATATGTTAATGTCTGCTTAACAAGACATCCTAACTGATACCAGTCTCCCACTACATGCATCCCCCAAGCTGAGTACTGTGCTCTTTATCATAGCCCTTTGTTAACAGTCTTTCAGACAGTGTAAGAATCCTGTGGCGTAGCACTCTACTCTAGCTAAAAGAAACTGGTCTTCGTTTCAGAACGGCGTTTTTAGGGTCTCAAAATGGAAATGCCTTATTCTGCTCTGACTTTCACTCAGGTTGTATAATGTTGAATTTGGCTTCCTGTATCAATGAGCAAACTCTGCCTTAAAAAAAATTAGTGGTGGCATAAAACTGTTGATTTCAGTAGAGACTTGCTTAAAAACTGATGGTACAACATCCCTCTGTTCTGAAGCATACACAAGGGTTATGTTTCCTACACCTACTGAAAAGTGGTGATATACAAATATTGTGATATGCAAAAACTGAAGCATTACACTGTACACCTTTGCTCAGTAAAGACTTATTAATGTTATGTGATCCTACCACACTAGTTTTCTTTACTGTGTGAAAAGGAACCCTGTACTCTGTGATTACAGTCCTTAAATGTTTTATATTTTCTGATATCATCACCCTGTTCATTTTATCTGGTAGCTTGGTAATTTAAGGTAGTCAGTCATTCAGAGCAGAATGCCAGAGTGGCTTCTCAGGCTAAAATACATATAGTCTCCTATAAGAGGAGATGAGGTTAAAAATAGTGTGTGGCACTGCAAGATGAGGTTTCAGGACTTTAAAATCCACTCTAATTATTCACCACACCAGGATGCTTCTGTCATCTCTTACCATGCAGACTAGCACTCAAAAAATACAAGTGACCCTCACTACCATACATAATTTGGCAGCTTAATTGGCAAGAGGAGTGTAAAAAGTAGGCTAGGAAAACCCTCTGAGACTGATAGGGCATATATCAGTGGCTTCATCAAGGTAGCAATCCCCAGGTGACTGGAGACAGCAAATATTTCATCAGGGAAAAATATAAAGGTGCTTCAACTATGAAGCCTAGAGCAAATGATTGTGGAACACATGTTCTAAAGAGCCATTCTTATCCTATGTATCTAATGAAAAGTGGAAGAAAATGATTGATACTAATGACGCTAAAATTATGGGTATTGTGCACTTGAGGGCATCTTGCATTTGAGCAGAGGGTAACTAAACTAGCCATTCAGTTGTAAGCCGCCTATTAGATTTCTTTAAAATAGGATTTATTTTTATTATTATTTTTTGGTATAGTGTACCACATAGTATGCAGTCCTAGCATACATAAAAATGGAAAAAATACTGATTTAGATTTTATTTCGTAGTCACTGAGCCTATTTAGATCTGTCAGGTTCATAAAAGCTCCCATTTATTGAATAGTTTTATTAAAATTTACAGTGAGATTTCATCACGAGCCCAAGTTAAAACAATGTGGCTACCATTAGAAGTGTTTCAGATGGTTTAAAAATAAAAATGTCTAATTTTTTGATGGAAAATAAAAGCAATTTGTCTTTTTCATTCTGCATCAGCAGTGTAGGAAAACCATGGAGATGAGCTCTCGGAGGCTTCAGAACAGAGGCTTAAAATCTGCCTTCCTATTCAACACCATTGAGCACGTTTTGGGGTTGCACAAGTGTACATTGGGGCAAAATTTTGTTCTAAATATTTATTTTAAATAATCTATCATTTCATTACTAATGTGCGTGTGCCCCACGTCAATGTGAGGTCAGCTTTGTGAATTGAAATGTGAGATCTACGGATGAGAAGTGCTAGGTAAGAGATAGGGTATTATTATTTTTATTATATCCTATTAACACTAGAGCGGTGTTTTTGTAATATATTTTCTGTTAACAATATGTGTTGTGTTAAACTTTCAAATGAGCACCTTTGTGTTTTCTCCCATGCTGTCCCACACATTTGGGAAGTGCTGCCCATAAGCATCTGCAAAGCTACCTCATTATCCACCTTCAGATCCCTCTGCCATGATACCTACCAAAAACTTGACAATAGTTAAACTGTTGGTGTGCAGAGAGTCTGTGTATATCCATCTCTTGTCTTAGATTGTAAGTTCCTAGAGGCAGGGGCCATCTTTTTGTTCTGTGTCTGTACAGCACCTAGCACAGTGGGGTCCTGGGACACGACTACAGCTCCTACGTGCTATGGTAATAGACATCATAACATGAGAGTTAACATAAGAACCAGTTTTGACCTAGCAAGGCTCACAGGAAACTGGAAAATACTAAGGGGTCAACTCTCCTCTTGTGCATGTCAGGGCAGTTAGCATTAATGGATTCAAACTTGTACATCAACAAAATAGTCCCTAAGTGGGGGAAAAGGCTGGATCAGATTCTACTGAATATGAACTATACAGTAAAAAAATTGTAACTGGGCCATTCACACTTGCTTAGGAAAATTGGTAATGGCATATAGAAGTCTCTACCTGCAGGCTGCCAGTTAAAATACATCCCAGATCAGTAGTGAAAGTGAAAGTATAGGAGGGCACTGGTTTCAGTCCTAATCTCAGTGACCAAGCATTCACATCACAAAATTGTCTCAACCGGCAATAATGGGCATCTTTGTTCACATTCCCAGCAGAGAGTCCAATATCAGACTGGGCATAGACAACTACCTGTCCTTTCAGCCCTATTGGTGGGTGCTTTTAGGTCAGGGTTGAGGAAGCTTGCTATGCAAGGGAGCTTGCACAGTCACTGCCCATCCTGTACCCATTCTTGAAGAAAGGGGGCTTTGATTTTCAGGGCTGTCATCCAGTATCTTATACTCAGATCCAGGAAAAGGAAATACCCCAAAACCCCATATTGAACTAAAACTCTACATAATCAGTGTGCTTAATACTGATATTTGACTATAAATATATATATTATAACTTTCTGGCTCCCATATTCCCTTTCCTGCCAAGAGCTTCTCCTTTAAGGAAAACTCAGTACGGTATATGGAATAGCAAAAAGATATGTTAGACCTCCTTTAGACACATGGGAGGGTCTCTTGCCTGGATCCTTTCTTTATATTCTATAATATATTCTATATTCAATCTCTTATGTTATTTTCCAGGACTACTGTGATGTTAAGGGCCCAATCTTGAATCCAATAAATAAATAAAAAGCTCCTGGGGATGGTTCAATTATACAAGTCTGTCAGCCTATGCAAAAAGCATAACCGTTCTTAAAATAATTGCTGTACTATATGTTAATTAGTCATTGTCACTGAATGACAGGACTGGATTAGCAGACAGGTGCATGCAAAACCATATTTAGAGTACTACATATGCACAAATTCTAGCATCTAACAATCTTATCTGCAATCTGCTAGTGAGATTAGAATTTAGTTAAACATCTTGAAGATGTACAAAATGGCTTGTAGGGGTATTTGCTCTTAAGTAATTGGCAGGAACTCTAGCTCATTAGAATAACCTCTAAACTGACATGCCAAATGTGCTCTGTGTTGAGATGTTCAATAATCAACAACCAATTGTTTATCTTTTCACATCACTCAGCATGACAAATCAGTGATATTAGCCACATGGGTTAAGGCCAGTGCCAATCATAGTTTACATCTCAGTTCAGCTGATTCTCTTTCAATCAATAAAATACCTCCAAAATAGACTAATATTGCAGCCTTCATAAAAATCCTTAAGCACTTCACACAAACACACACAATACCACCTCCACCAGCACACCCCCTAAAAAACAACAACAAAAAAGCCATCTACATTAGACAATAATATAAAGAGATAACACTGTTTTCCTTTAAAAACACAGAAATTGTCACTCTCGATCTGACCAGTGATCTGTCTAGTGCAGTATCCTGTCTCTGACAGTGGTCAGCACCAAATGCTTCAGAGGAATAAACCAGAAACCCTGAGGATGGTGGTAATGGAATAACCTGCCCACTGGGAATGGTTCTTCCCGGCCTGCACTAGTTAGAAGTTGTCTTGCACTCTGAAGTGTGAGGTTTTTATATCCCCTGTAAAACCTAGCTGGCTTTGATCCTTACGGTAACTCTGGATCTTCTTATCAATGTAAATGTCAAAGTGTTTTTTAAATCCTACTAAACTCTTGGCCTCAATATCTTGTGGCAATGAGTTCTACAGGTTAAATATGGGGGGGGGGGGTAAATTTGCCACCTTTCAATTTCATTGAATGTCCCTTTATTATTGTTCTATCGGAGTAGGTGCATAAAAATCCTGACCTACCCTCTCCATAACATTATTTTGTATATCTGCTTCATGTTCCCTTTCTAAGGTAAACAACCCCAATCTTTTCAATCTCTTATGTGAGTTTACTAGGACCCTGTAATCATTCTCATCACCTATATCATCAGCTGTTCTGCCCACCCCCTTGCAGTTTGGCTAAATGCTGTTTGTGTTTGAGTGACCAGAACTGAACCCAGGGTGCACCGTTGATTAATATACTGCCTTTATATAATTCTCCATCCCATTCTTTATGCAGCCTATTTTGTTTTGACTGCTGCTGCATGTTGAGCTGAGGTCTTCAGTGAGCTGTTTGCACTGATGATGCCCAGGTCCTTTTCCTGAACTGCTAGAGCAAATTTAGAATCCAGTCAGGTATATGACGAGCTAAAATATTTCTTCCTTTATGCACTACTTTGCATTTGTCAATGTTAAATTTTCATCTGCTTTCATGTTACCCTTTCACTTAGCTTGCCTCTGAAGTTCCTCCAGTATTCTCTGACCTGCAAATTTTGCCACTTTACTCTCAATCTCTTCCCAGATCAATGATAAATTTAAACACTAGTCCTGATATGGAACCTTGTGCCACCTCACTCTTTACCTTTAGTCATGATAAAAATTGACCACTTATTCCTAACCCTTGTTAACTGTCTCTTAGCCATAACAGTACTGGTCCTCTCTCTCCATGACCTCACATAGCCTTAATTATCCTTACTAGCCTCTTGTGAAGGACTTACTGAGTCCATTGCCATTTAAAAAATATTGTAAGTCTAATTTTTAGTTAGGGAATTACAAAAACAACAAGCCAAATGATTAAATCCTGCATTGTCACATACATACTTTCGGTGCCCAGTGGGTCCTGTTCAGTTTGTCCGCCTGGAGACAACTGTGGACCAGATTCATGAGAACTGGCTTATGCTAAATTTAGCTGAAAACAAGGTGGTGGTTTCAGGAAGGGGCTGGGTTATGACTGTATTATAATTATAATTAATTATAATATGTTTTATTTTTTCCACATTCTTTGGAGTCGCTTGGTTGAATTAAATGTCTTTGTGATATGATCGCTCCTCTGAGCTGGCAATGACATCCATGAAATTGTGCCAGGAGACTCCAAACTCAACATCCATATATTGGCACTCTCTGGATTTTGTTTTTGGATTATAAACTTTGTAGTGACAATACTTCATGGTTTGCCTATCACATTTATGAGTCTGAAATCAGGGTGCACTTTTGTACCTTTTGTGGTGAGATATCTGTTCATTGTTCTACCCGTTAAGATTGATTGACTTGGTTCAGTGCCTGATGTTTCTAAGGGTGAGGTGGTGGACCACTCTGTCAATGACCTAGTATGACAGTATTTATGACTATGCGTCTTTGACCACTGATACATGAACTCCCAAACAACTTGTCTCCATACGCTATCAGAAGTCATCTTGGTACACAGATGACCTGTGACAAATGAAATAAATAGTGCCCAGGTTAGACCACATATGGTGACCTAGTTCCAGGGAAGTCAATTGCAGACGAGAATGGCAAGGCCTATTCTATGGAGATAATAGGAACAAAGAAGGTTTTATTTTTCTTCATAGTGACATTGCAATATTGTTGTGTGGGTGCTGGGTACTTGGCAAGTTAGGGCTGCCATCACCTGGAAACTCAAGTGTTTCTCACTGTGAGTTGGGGAGGCTTCTCTTTTAGCACCAATAAGATGGTGGTGGTTCTTTGTTTGTTTGTCCAAGAGATCCCAGTCAGGATGGAGAGAATCCATTGTGGCAGATCCTGCACAAACACATACAGACATGATCTTACCCCACAGGTCTTACAATCTAAGGGCCAGATTGTAATAGCTTTTCTAACACTGAATTGCACCTTACTAAGCAAGTAGCTTCATGATTTCAAGTGAACTACTCTGCTGTGTAGGTACTATTCAACATGAGTAAGGGTATCAAATTCTGGCGCGAAGAACGCTGATCAAAGGTAGACTGGTGTGATAACGCCACATCATTTCTGGTTAAATTTCAACCCATTTTATTCACTGAGGTGCTAGTAAACTTCAGATGCTTCCTGCATTCATGTTTGCCTTGTGACTGGTAAAACCAAGCACAGAGATATTGGCTCAGATTCTATGTCCAAGAGTGGTAGTTACAGGATGTTGACTGTGGCCTCTAGATCCTCTGCCACCCAGTCCCTGTGTAGGTTAGTGATGGGCCCTACTAACTTTCACAAATGATATGTACTCCCCAGCATGGGGAAAGTTTGTGTGCTGGGTGTCTGGCTGGTTTAGGGCCACTTTACCCAGCACAAAGAGGCCTCAGCAGCTCAGAAAAATTGAGCCCACTGAATTCGATTGGGGGTGAGGGTGCTTAATGCCTTCCTAAGGGAATACAGAGTGACAGGTTCCCCAAATGAGCAGTCGTCATGTTCAAGGAATCTACAACTTTATGGTTAAACCTTGTAATTAACTAATACATTGAGCTACGCTGCCATCTAGATGTCCTTTGTAGTTGATGTCACAAACTGTAGTGGCAAAGGTCTGGCAGTATCTGTCTTCAGCCTTTCACAGTCCATGCCAGTTGGATATTTGCTCTGAGTAGTGTACAGAAATGGTTGTGTTCTTGTCTGGAATCCTTCTAATGATGGGGTTTGGTTTGTTGAAGGTTTTTTGTATTTTTGTTTTAAGATCTGTCTACAGCCTTTTATACCTTCTGACCATGAGATTTTGCAGATTCCACAGCAGGCTAAGACAGGGACAATCAGTATTGCATGTGAGTGGCTCTATTCCTTCTCTTCAGTGAGATTGCAGGGCATGGTGTCTGGCTGTGGGGTGGATAGACAGTTACCTTTCTCATGCATAGGTACTCAGAGTTCTAATCTGGCATGTAGAACTAGGTCAATATTTCATTTATAAATAATTAATGTGACTAATTTTACCTCTTTCTGTTCACCAGTTTCCACAAACAAGTGGTGACACGTCTGGATTTATGAATCATTAATTTCTCCTGCAAATAATTATTGCTTAGTAGAGTGTTAATGAACAGCTCATTGTACAAATTCTGAATTTGCACTGTTCAGTGGCATAAACCACATGGCAATGGTTAGCTACTTACGGGAAAAACACCAATGTACATTCTGAATTACATTTTAAATGTAAACTTCAGTTAGACAGTCACATTGTTAATGGTTGGTTCTGCAGTTCAAAATTTTGCCTGTGGAGAAAAGCTTAGCATGTCCTTTTTGCAAGCACTGATACTAGTAAAGCTGGCATTAGAATATTTTCAGAAAGCGAACACAAAGGTTGAGATTCTCAGCCCCACTCCACACCATTTCTATTTGCTGTTGGTCTTGTAACTTGCATAGCCACCCCAACCCCCTTATCTAAATCAAACTGTGTGGATCCCTCCAGCCTCCAAACCATCCCAGCATCGGGGGATGAATACGTGGCTTAAAGCCATCTTAGTTCCCCCTTCCCTGGGCTGTATTGTGCCTCTGAGGGACCCAATATCACCCAAAAGAGAAACAGACACAGCTGGAGTCACTCACTTAAAAATTCCAACCAATTGTGTGCAGTATTCCCCTGACCTCCCGAGTTTTGCATTCCTATTAAGTGTATGTAAAATCACAAGGGGAGATGAGATGGTTTGGGCTGCATTGGCTAACACTCTGTTCTACATCTTTCATCTAGAAAGAATGGCAGGGATTGTGTCTGAGAAGGTCTGCCAAGACTTTCAGTGATGTGTGTAATTTAGGGCAAATTTGGATCTTTGTTCCTGTTGTCACAGATAGCTTTGCAGGAATACACATGCATTTGGCAATTGTGACTGCTTCTCTTTGAAGTGGACCTTGACACTATTATTCATGCTTTTATGGCATCCTGAATGGATTAGTGTAATGCATTCAGCCCTCAAAAATGACTCAGAAGCTATAGCTAATCATAGAATCATAGAAGATGAGGGTTGGAAGAGACCTCAGCAGGTCATCTAGTCCAATCCCCTGCTCAAAGCAGGACCAACACCAACTAAATCATCCCAGCCATGGCTTTGACAAGCTGGGTCTTGGAAATCTCTAAGGATGGAGATTCCACCACCTCCCTAGGTAACCCATTCCAGTACTTCACCACCCTCCTAGTGAAATAGTGTTTCCTAATATCCAACCTAGACCTCCCCCACTGCAACTTGAGACCATTGCTTCTTGTTCTGTCATCTGCCACCACTGAGAACAGTGTAGCTCCATCCTCTTTGGAACCCCCCTTCAGGTAGTTGAAGGCTGCTATCAAATCCCCGCTCACTCTTCTCTTCTGCAGACTAAATAACCCCAGTTCCCTCAGCCTCTCCTCATAAATCATGTGTCCTGGCCCCCTCCGTTGGACTCTCTCCAATTTATCCACTTCCCTTCTGTAGTGGGGGGCCCAAAACTGGACACAGTACTCCAGGTGTGGCCTCACCAGTGCCAAATAGAGGGGAATAATCACTTACCTCGATCTGCTGGCAATGCTCCTACTAATACAGCCCAATATGCCGTTGGCCTTCTTGGCAACGAGGGCACACTGCTGACTCGTATCCAGTTTCTCATCCACTGTAATCCCCAGTTCCTTTTCTACAGAACTGCTGCTTAGCCAGTCGGTCCCCAGCCTGTAGCAGTGCATGGGATTCTTCCTTCCTAAATGCAGAGTTCTGCACTTGTCCTTGTTGAACCTCATTAGATTTCTTTTGGCCCAATCCTCCAATTAGGGTCCAGAGTGACCTAGACAATCTCTTCCCTCCAGCGTATCTACCTCTCCCCACAGTTTAGTGTCATCTGCAAACTTACTGAGGGTGCAATTCATCCCATCATCCAGATCATTAATAAAGATGTTGAACAAAACCGGCCACTCTGCTTGATACTGGCTGCCAACTAGACATTGAGCCATTGATCACTACCCATTGAGCCTGACAATCTAGCCAGCTTTCTATTCACCTTATAGTCCATTCATTCAATACATACTACTTTACCTTGCTGGCAAGAATACTGTGGGAGACCGTATCAAAAGCTTTGCTAAAGGCATCTGCCGCTTTCCCCATATCCACAGAGCCAGTTATCTCATCACAGAAGTCAATCAGGTTGGTCAGGCATGACTTGCCCGGAGTGAGTCCATGTTGACTGTTCCTGATCACCTTCCTCTCCTCCAAGGGCTTCAAAATGGATTCCTTGAAGACCTGGTCCATGATTTTGCTGGGGACTGAAGTGAGGCTGACTGGTCTGTAGTTCCCCAGGTTCTCTTTCTTCCCTTTTTTAAATATGGGCACTATATTTGCCTTTTTCCAATCATCCAGGACCTCTCCCGATCACCATGAATTTTCAAAGATAATAGCCAATGGTTCTACAATCACATCAGCCAACTCCCTCAGCACCCTTGGATGCATTAGATCTGTACCCATGAATGTCCAGCTTTTCTAAATAGTCCTTAACCTGGTCTTTCACCACTGAGGGCTGCTCACCTCCTCCCCATGCTGTGTTGCCCAGTGTAGCAGTCTGGGAGCTGACCTTGTCTGTGAAGACCAAGGCAAAAAAAGCATTGAGTACTTCAGCTTTTTCCACATCATCTGTCACTAGGTTGGCTCCCTCCATTCAGTAAAGGTCCCACACTTTCCCTGACCACCTTCTTGTTGCTAACATACCTGTAGAAACCCTTCTTGTTACCCTTCACATCCCTTGCTAGCTGCAACTCCAGTTGTGCCTTGGCCTTCCTGATTACACCCCAGCATGCTCTAGCAATATTTTTATACTCCTCCCTAGTCATCTGTCCAAATCTCCACTTCATGTAAGCTTCCTTTCTGAGTTTAAGCTCACCGAAGATTTCACTGTTAAGCCAAGCTGGTCGCCTGCCATATTTGCTATTCTTTCTGCACATCGGGATGGTTTGTTCCTGCACCCTCAATAAGGCTTCTTTAAAATACAAATGCCAAATAGGCTGGCCCACTAGCTTAGCAGTGTTAGCCACAAGGAGTATTTTACACCAGTGTTCCAAAGACTGACCTGGCTTCCCATTTGCTTCTAGGTGTAGCAGAAGTGGCTGACAATAATCTATGAAATACTGCCTTGTGTGGGACATCCACACCTGGGAAGCAGTAGTTGTGATAGATCTGCTCACTGAGATCAACCGCTCTGTACAAGAGAGGATTGGTCCAGGCTTCTTCGGGTTCAGACTTTATTTATGTATTGTACACAGTCATGTGCACTGCCAGCACTCAGAGATGACCTGTGCCTGCCGATAGTCAGGAGGCAGAGTGAGGGCAGCTGGCTTCAGCAATGTTACTGTGCACACTCAGTCTGTGTGAGCATGCTCAGTACAAACCAAGCAGCAAATCCGGAGGGGCAGGCACATTAACCCCCATGCTCCAGCCCACATGTTGCTTCTGCCAGCATTTAACAGTAGATGATGATAACTCTGGGGCCTGATTCTCCCATCACAGTGCATGAGGAGCTCCCATTGATTTCAAATACCATGGTCTTATCTCAATTTTATTCAGGAAGCAGTCGCATTGGGTCACTCTTATACATCATTTGAGTAACACAATAAGTAAGGTAACATTACAAGCAGCTCTTGCTGTAAGATAATACAATAGTGCTTTATGCTATTTATCACAACTAGCATAGGGTAAGTAGAAAAGAATAAAGTATTGCTTCTCAGAAGGTAAAACCCTAGACCTATTGAAGGAAATGGCTTTTGTCATTGGCTTCAATGGAAGCAGGATATGGCCCACAATTTGTTAACTATCCCTTTCTTTACACTGGATGTGCATGTCTTCTGACATACCATTTGAATGTCTGTACTCACCAGTCCTTAGTAAGAACAAATAGTCAATAGCTGTAATAAATGTCCTCACTGAACCCAATTTGATCAGGTTCCTCTATTTCTGTGGAAGGAAAAGGAACAAATAGTTAGAGATAACACAACAGATACAACTTTAGATAATGTTTTCTACATCTTGACATAAGTCAAACGAGGGCCCTTTGGAAGGTTGGTTGTAAGGGTTTTGCACTTATGTAGCCTACTCCTAGAGAGAATACTTAACTCAGCTATGGATCCACAGAGGCTGCTCACCTTTAGGGTGAGACTAGTTTTATATAAAACAGACTAGTAAAACCACCTTCTTTTCCTGTTCTTGTTTGATTAGTGCAGCAGGAGAACCTTGAGCCATGGCTGCACACTGGGGATGGCTGTTCATTGCCGGACCCAGATGCCAATCTAGAGAAGATATACAGTGCTTCCTGCAGCAGCATCTGGCTTTTTGGCAAACTCTACATGTTGTATTGATGGCTCTGGATTTGCTCCTCAGTCTTTCAACACGTTAGACTGCTGTGGCCTTGGGCAAAAACTATGGTACCTCTTCCTTCAGAATATACCATTTTACTTTACCTGCCACTGATCTTAAATAAATATCTCATTGCCATATATTTAAAAAGATGTAAATTCCCCAGACTACTAATACAGAAATACTATTAGAAAAAGGAGGACTGTAAATCTGGCACATTGACTTTTAGACCACTCATAGATCATATATGTGTATTAAAAACTGGGATAACTCCCAACCTCTTCCAATAACCCCCAGTAGTGCATCTATGAGTACGCTGTGCCTGAAAACAAGCACAGGGTCAGTGTTAACTCAATGTGTATACATATCTTTGCAAACCCATAATGGATTTAATGTAGTAGGATGTCAAAGTAAAACACACTTTAGTAGATAGCTTTATTATACATCAGTAAAGCAAGTTACAGTAAAGGGAATCACCGTATATTTTCATTCTACACCTTTCACCAGAGGCTTTTACAATGATATTAAATATTAACTCTGTATAGGTTTAATCCCAAGATGCAGCAGCAGCCTTAAGGTTAATAGTCTTTTTAATTAAAGGATAAGTCAGTTATTGAACACAGAAGCTAATCACAAAAGGATTACCACTGAAAATGAACATAGTCTGTGCAATTAGTCTGATAATTAAGACTTAAGTACTGGACAGAGATCAAAGTGCTTGTAATCTGCAATAAAGTTCCTAGAGTTGTAAGGATTTTCAAAATGTTAGCTTGTGCTTTATTGCACCTTCCATTTATTGTGTACCCATGATAGCAGCAAACACATTTTCCCAATGGATGTCAGCATGTATAACTGCAACAGCTGTTACTACATAAGCCTGGTGTTTCTCACAATATGATTACTCTGTCAATGACTACCATAAAAGGTGGCATCTGTATTCATCAAACAGAGTTATCAATAAATGGAAAGCCATACAACAATTAGAGATCTCCAAGGAAGAACAAATCCACCAGAAAAAATGTCAACTACACTATTTAATTACTAAGATTGTTAATCAATAAAATACCTTCATAACTTTTAATTAAATTTTTATTTGAACTGGATGTTTAGAGAATCTGATTCTTTGTTTTCATTTCATTTAACAGTTGCTCTACTAAAGTACTGGTGGCATCTGTGGACATCCTCTGGGGGACACTTTATGTCTGTAATTGCATTTTGTCACCTACAGAGGGTGTTAAGAATCCTTGTTAAAAAATCAAGGAAATAGTTAAGAGACATCTCACTGTAGCCATTATTATAGTGCAAATTACCAGGTAAAGCAATCCAGAAGCTGTCAGGAAAGGTTAGTAAGAAAGAGTGTCAGGAAATCAACCATTCAGCAATTCATCATGGCCTAACACTAGCTCTAAAATGAAACCATTTTTAAAAGGGATTGTTTTATGAAGTAGGAGACATTATCTTCTTTTACAGAAGTGAATAAAGATAACAATGTGAGTGGTTCTCTTATGAAAGATATAAAGGCATAATGATGAAAAATTTTGATTATTTTATTACACACATTTGCAGGCAAGGTAAAAATGAGAGAGAGTTTGTTAGAATTGAAAAGAGCCTGTGTCATACATTACTTTGATTTTATTTGAATTTGTAATATAGAGCCTGATCTCGCAGTCTTTGCTCAGGCAAAACCCTCAGGATTTCTAACTCATTACTCTGGTCTGTACAGGCTGTGTAAGGCTTCAGAATAACTCACAAAAATTCTGTAACCCGTTTCCCATGTTTTTACATACAAAATACTGATTATAAAACAATCTTTACACCACTGAGGAAAAATAAGACTTTATCTAGCTCACTAGCAAATATTATCTGCCTCTTTCTTAGACTTTAAAGGACTTGGCAAATTAGTAACTCCGATTTTATAATTTACACTTGACGATTCTTTTCCATAGCCCCTCTGTGATTTCCTGTATAATATTCAGAACTAGGGAAAACAGTTAATCCACAATAGAGAAACCTGCTACATCTTCTGATAATTTTTTGAGGCTAAACAACCCATTATTTATCAGAGGATAGTGCCAACAAAACTGAAAAGAGAAAATATATCCCTAATTCTCAGTAGCAGAAAAATGCTGCCTAGAGATGGTGGGAGTTTTGGGGGAGAACTGGGAATAGTCTCACTGGGATTGGAATGTCTTGGAGAATTTCTATTGGGACACAGAAAAATTCACGCCTGGGTCACTGAGGTAGGTCACATTAATCTCAGCTTAGTAGAGAGCAAAAACCCTTACCATCTGATGGCTGACCAATGGCCTATGTGAAATAAGTTTGTGCCATAACTACTGGACACTACAAAACCCACCACCATATCTGACATTCTAACTGGCAGCAGCGGAGAGACAAAATAGTGAGTAGTACTAGTCATGAAAAAGCACTGGAGGTCAATCCTGGCTTTCTTAGAAAAAAACCTAAAATGTGCTTTCAAGGAGAGAACTAAATTGTTTGTTTGGCATTTAGGGAAAGAATAATTCATGGAGGCCCATAGAATTTCCTAGATAATTCTGGTGAGTTGAGGTAGAGGGGAGAAAATGGAATATAAGAGGTAGAGATTTGGAGGAGAGCAGACTCCCGAAGAGTACAAAGGAGGAAATACAATAGACCTATTTCAAATCCAGTTACTGAGACAGTGCATCATAATTAAAAGCTCAATAAAGGAATATGTATTTTATTTCAGGAAATGGCAAAAAGCCAAGAAGTAAGGAGAGAAAAGAGTTGCAATTAAGAACACTATGAATCTGTTGGGAATTGTGCCCAACTATAGGTAAGTAGATGTCATGTCAGCAGCCCTGCCAAAGAACCAGAACAGGAATGAAAAGGAAAGGAAATCCAGAGCATCAAAGTCCTTAGGATGGTGCACAGGATATTCTGAGTACTCAAATTCACCAACTCCATACAAAGGTGAAGAAGAAGAAATCCTCCTCGCATCACCCTTCTGCAGGATCCACAGTGAGCAAGTACCTTATCAAGGGGGAAAAGTCTTTAGTTCACCGTGAAGGGCAAGAAGAGGAAATTTAACAAGACTTGCTGGAGATTAACTCCCCACCCTTGTAATTCTGGCACCATGCTGCCTTTTTGGCCTGACATCAAAGCATCTCAGGTATATCTTCCATATCGAAGATTCACCAAAACATTTTCATAAATAACCAAAGTAACTTCTTATCTTTTTTTTTTTTTCAATTCCCAAATAAATACCAACAGATAAGAGCAATTTCAAAGCCTGGAAACAGCCATCCTTCATTAGTTAAACCTTCAGAAATACATAGAGCCCACTAGCTTTTTGCTTCCATTTGATATTGGATGAGAAATTACCAGTCACTTGACTACTCCTAAGTCATTTCTCAGAAACAAATTTATAGAAATTAAGTAGCTTCTACATATTTTTTTAAATAATTCATTGCTCTTTATGATTAGTAGTAGAAAATTAATCAACTATCCAAAGCAAGAATATGCCCCAACAAGTAAATTTATTTTCCATTCATTTGTATCTCTTCATATAATAGAGGCTTAACTGAATGCAGAGAATATTGAATGTAGTATAATTATCAGTAAGGTTTTAAAAAATAGCTTGATGTTTCTGATGTTAAAACTACAGGAGGTTTAATAATGAGGAATAAACTGGAGCAGCTCTCTATTGATAAGAAATGGGATGTGTATACATGCATGTGCAACATTGATATGTTGCCAAGACCTTGTGTTCATTTGCCATGCTGAATGGCACATACCACTGAGTCGTAGAAATTGTGTACTACCGCCTATGAATACAAGTATATCCTTATGAAAATATAATAGCATAAATCACTTTTACTATATGAATTTCAGAGAGAGATGGAAATCCAGTCAACCACCTTCAAATCAGAACTTTTAAAATTGTTCCCTAAATTATCTATACATATATTTTAATTCACGGAAGGACACATTAACAAAATGCTACTTCCATGACATTTTGGATGAGAATCTATCTTGTTGCAATGCTAAAAATTCTCAATCCATCAATTAAATGCAGATTCAGGGCACCCGCTCATATTTCCTTGTCAAATAAATTATGTCTTACATCAAAGACCACACAGATTCCTACTTAACAAAACAGGGGAATGTCTGAATGCATCATAAATGTGAAATATGAAGGAGGACAAAATGAGACAGCCAATAAAATGGAAGATTTGTTAGTCAGCTAAAAAGTACCTTAGAAATGATGCTCCTGGCAATCAGATTTTGTGATTAAAGAATATTTCTTTAATCTGCCACTAACTTTTCCTGTAGATTGAGGTCCTATTATAATACTAACTGGCAAAAATCTGCAAAGAACAAAAAGATTATGCAAACAAAAAGTAGCAAATGAAAACAGGACATCAAATATGTGCATTTCTAATCTGTATTTTGTTAGGGGGCAAAATCTGTTGTAAAAACAACAAGGAAAACATTATAAAGGAAAACATTAAAGAAAAATATGGAGAACACCATCCACCAGGGGGCTAAAGTCAGAAATGCATGTACCTCTAATCATGAAATGCTGGCCTACTTTAAAATGTTTATAGCCAGACTAATAGAGTTCTTGGGCTTTAATCACCAGTTCAGAACATCAGTTTTATACTAGTGTAACTTTGTTAAAATCAGTGGTGTTGTTTTTGGCATAAAATTGGTGTAATATAACCAGGCTCATTACTTACAAATATTACCATTTACGGCTGTTGAAATATCTCAGCTTTCTCAAAATAAGAAGTTTTACACATCAGCCCAAGTTTCAGTAATCAGGACTTCACTGGGAGATTGGAGTGCTCAGGGAATGCAGGACTGAGCCTCTAATCAGTATAAAATATTTTTAAAATTCCAAGGACCCATTGCCTTCCCTATGTATGGATGGTCACATTAATAAAATGTGTTAAAGTATATTTTCCCTTACTAAAATTTTCTTCTGCATCATTGTGGTTGTGTTGGAAGATGTTTTCTCACTGATCGAGACCCCACTCTGTAAAAGGTGAACTGTCAGATATTAAACAAGTCTATACTTCACATTTTCCCCATCTGTTCATTTCCTTCTCTCAAGGTCTCTTGTCCAAACACAGGGGTGGAGTGGGGGTGGGGTCTGGGGTGGAGCTGGGGGAGCACTCCCTAGCACATAGGAAAGTCAGTGCTGCTGCTTCAGCTTCCAGTCATTGGATCTCCTTATGCCTGAATCTGCTAAATTAAAGGGTCCTCTAGTATTAGAAATCCTCTTCATCAGATCAACTCTTAACTTTCTCTTAGATAAGCTAAATAGATTGAGCTTTTTTAAATTTTCTGTGCAAGGCAGGTTTTCCAGACCTCAAATTATTCTTGTAGTTCTTTTCTGAATCTTTCCCAGTTTGTCAACACTGGAACTGGACCTGTTTCCAGTATTCCAGTAATAGTCTCACTATTGTATATAGGGCTGTGCCATCTCCCTACTTCTGCTCAATATTCCGATGCTTACATGTTCAAGGATCACCTTAGCTCTCTTAGGTGTGGCATCATATTGGAATCACATATTCAGGTGGTCATCCACCATGACCCCCTAAATCCTTGTCAGTCACTGTTTTCCAGAGTACAATCCTTCATCCTTGTAACTTTGAGTGTGCTACTGAGGGTTCCCTCACTATAGTCTCCTGTTGCTCTTTCCATCCAAGAACTCTATAATCCTCCATACTGTCTACCCAAATACAAACCTCATGAAGAAAAAAGCTAAACATTTTTTTAAAATTTCCAATCTGTGAATAAATGCCACTCACTAGGACTCTTTAAAGATCTATCGGAAGCTCTATCAGCATTTGCTGTAGCATCTTCTAGCTGAAAAGAAGATAAGATAAAAGGAAAGTCATGAGCAGGAAAAACACAATTCCACAGCATACTTAAGATTTTTTTTTCTCTGATGGATCTTCCTCTCAAGACAGCAACAGCACATGGCATTTTGTCTAGATCAGTGGTCCCCAACGTGGTGCCCGTGGGCACCATGGCGCCCTCCGGGGCATTTATGTGCGCCCGCCTAGCGCCCAGCAGGGGAGAGAAGCCGCGGCCTCGTGCCTGCTGGGGACAGCGAACTCCAGGGCTGCAGGCTGCGGGCGCCGGTGTTCTCTGTCCCCGGCAGGCATGGGACTGCGGCTTCTCTCCGGCTTCTCCAGGGCTGCAGGCTGCGGGCGCAGTTCTCTGTCCCCAGCATGGGCGGGGCCATGGCTTCTCTCCAGCTTCGAAGCCGGAGAGAAGCCGCAGCTCCACCCCTGCCAGGGACAGAGAACTCTGGGGCTGCAGGCTGCGGGCTGCAGGTGCTGGTGTTCTCTGTCCCCAGCAGGCATGGGGCCGCGGCTTAAGCCAGAGAGAAAACACAGCCCTGCGTCTGCCGGGGACAGAGACCTCCGGGGCTGCAGGCTTCATTCTATGTTAAAGTAAGAATAATAAATATATTTGGACCATCAGTTCAACAATGTTTTACTTTTTTAAAATAAATAAGATGAAAACTGTTTGATATTTATTTTGTAAAAACTCCTTAATTTTTCTTACAGGTAGATAAAAAAGAGCAAATTCACATGGTAAGGTGAAAGAGTAATTGCTGAATAATTTAATTAATACCTTTTACATTTAAAATTACCCTTTTTATCTTATGGAGTCATATATTATGTAATATTAAATATGATGTTTTCGTATTATTTAATGTACAAATACTAAATAAGACTTGAAAAACTGTTGGCACCCACCACACTCTTCTGAAAACATGAATGTGCTACTGGCCACAAAAAGGTTGGGGACCACTGGTCTAGATGGATCAACAAACACAGCGCAAACATATGAATGAACATAAAAGAAAACAGATATGGTAACAAAATGCAATGAAGTAGGGGTGGGGAGTATAAGGGTAGTTATGATTGTTCATGATCTACTTATACTAGTTAACCAAATGACTCGATTTGCATGGGATCTTGCAAAATGCAGGTCTTTTTGTTTAGAAACCTGAATTTACAGTAATATTGGTTGCATTAAAGAAACAGGTAAATTTACAAATCTACTTTTACATATAGGGTCATTCCACATTGATGAAGTTATTGGTACCATTTGAATAAAGATCTATTTCAGTAATTACTTCTGCCACTGATTTCATGTACATAATAGTTATGTGAGTACTTTGAACATGAAATGTTGTCTAGATGGATCAACAAAGAGTATGCTATAGTAAGCTGAGAAAGAGATTCCCAACCTGAGGTGCTTCATTGATATTTTCAAAGATAACCAAATGTAAAATTCTCATTCATTGGAGAGGCAGGAATGCATTCTCATATACACAACAGCTGAAAACTGTAGGGCACATAGCTATGTAAGTTATGATTTTGTTTATGGTGTACTGCACCTGTCCACTTGTGGGAGTCTTCTGTCTGCAGTTCAGTCAGCTGCAGCCTGTTACAAAGAGATATATTGTGCTCTCTCACAGAGACTTTTAGATTAAAGGGAAAGTAAAAACAAAAATAAAGTTAAAATCACTTACAAAGAAGAACTTCCATATATACTATCAGTGTGTGTGGGGAAAAAATATTATACAAACCATGACAGCCCTATAAGAACAGCCCACACTGGGTCAGAACAACAGTTCATCTAGCCTAGTATTCTGTTTCCGATAGTGGCTGATACCAGATGTTTCAGAGAAAGGGAACAGAACAGGGCGATTTATCTCGTGGTCCATCCCCTGTTGTCCAGTCCCAGCTTCTAGCAGTTGGAGGATTAGGGACGCCCAGAGCACGTGTTGTGTCCCTGACCATATTGGCTAATAGCCATTGATGGATCTATCCTCTATGAATTTACCTCATTCTTTTTTGAACCCAGTTATACTTTTGGCCTTCACAACATCCCCTGGCAATGAGTTTCACAGGCTGACTATGAGCTGTGTGAAGTACTTCCTTCTGTTTGCTTTAATACTGCTAACTATTAATTTCATTGGGTGACCCTTGGTTCTTCTGTTATGTGAAGGAGTAAATACCATTTCCTTATTCACTTTCTCCACACTTTTCACGGTTTTATAGATTTCTATTATATTCTCCCCTCAGTTGTCTCTTTTTCCAAGCGGAACAATCCAAGTCTTTTTAATTTCTCATAAAGAAGCTGTTCCATACCCTTAATTATTTTTGTTGCCCTTCTCTGTAGTTTTTCCAATTCTATTCTTTTTTTTTTTTTTGAGATGGGGTTATCAGAACTGCAGGCAGTATTCAAGGTGTGGGCGCACCATCGATTTATATAATGGCATTATGACATTTTTGTCTTATTATCCCTTTCCTAATGGTTCCTAACGTTGTTAGCATTCTTGACTGCCACTGCACATTGGGCAGATGTTTCCAGAGAACTATCCACAATGACTCCAAGATCTTTCTTGAGTGGTAACAGCTAATTTAGGCCCCATCGTTTTGTATGTATAGTAGGGATGTGTGCATTACTTTGCATTTATCAACATTGAATTTCATCTGCCATTTTCTTGCCTAGTCACCTTGCAAGATCCATTTATAACTCTGCTGTCTGTTTTGGACTTAACTATCTTTAGTACACCTGTACCTCAATATAATGCTGTCCTTGGGAGCCAAAAGATCTTACAGTGTTATAGGTGAAACCGTGTTATATTGAACTTGTTTTGATCCACCAGAGTGTGCAGCCCCCTCCCCCGCACGAGCGCTGCTTTACCGCGTTATATCCAAATTCATGTTATATTGGGTGGCGTTATATCGAGGTAGTGGTGTACTTCTGTGTCATCTGCAAACTTTGCCACCTCACTCTTTACCATCTTCCCCAAATCATCTAGAGATATGTTGAAATAGCACGGGGACCCCACTATTTGTCTAATTCCACTGTAGAAACTGACCATTTATTCCTAACCTTTGTTTCTTATCTTTTAACCAGTTACTGATTTATGAAAGGACCTTCCCTCTTATCCCATGATTCTTTGCTTTGGTTAAGAGCATTTGGTGAGGGACCTCATCAAAGGCTTTCTGAAAGTCCAAGTATACTATAGCCACTGAATATGCTCAGTAGAAAAATCCATCAATCAACTGCAAAAGAAATCAAACTGATAAAGAGGGATATAGAAAGGAACCTTTCCTAGACTGTATAAAACCAGTAAGGATGCTATAACATACTTTTAGATAGCATTGACCATATACAGCAGCTAGCATTAAAAGCTTAACAGTTACCACCTGTCTATCTACTTTTACAATAGAAAATACAACAGTAATGTAATTTATATGCACAGAATCACACAAGGTGAAATCCTAGCCCCACTGAATGCATGGCAAAACTCCCATTCAATGGAGTCAGGATTTCACGCATAGTGCATATGTAAATACATATACATCCTCCACCTGTGAAACTGTTAGGGGTTCCTTTTAAATATAGTAATGTTGTTCTACACAGGTTGACAATATCTCCTTAATTCTCTAATCATGAGGAATTTTTCACTTTATTTTATTTCTCTTTTGAAGTTTTATATACAAAACAATCACCCAAATTACACTTTTAAAAATAATCTACAATGTCATTGAGCAGGATTGGGAAGAATAGACACAAATAGTGTCAGCTGCTTGTTACAAATAAAAATAGGGTGCTAGGTATTTTTCATTGAAATGAACTAAAAGAACTCAGAAATTCAGAGTAATGAGTTTTTCATCCAAGCCTCATTGGCCTCAGAAAATTAGATAATTGTGCTGAGAGTAGAGTGATATATGTATTATATTTATCAACAATATCAGCTTGGTTGAGCTGCTTTAGATTTATATTCCAAATAGCTGAACCCTATTTAAATTAAATTTAAAGTAAAAACCAGGTGCTAGTGTTCTACTCCTCTGCTAGCTACATGCTTCTCATTAATTTCAGAGCAGCAGCAGCTGTAGAAAACTGCTGCTCTAGAAGGTGCAACTTTGAGAGACAGTGAAAAAACTAAATCAAATCCATTATAATTGGTATGTCCCTTAGCAGTATATTGAAACCTGTTTCAGAAGGTGAATTGTCTTATGGAAAAATAAATCTAGTTTATCTACAGTGATTTAACTTAAATTCATTCTCCTTTTAGAGATTTACCAGTCCCAGGAACATTTCCTATTTAAAATATAAGAAAATTAATATTTTAAGTGCAGCCACTGCATGTTGAGTGATCGGAACTGATTTCTAATACGTCTACCATCAATAGTATGATTACATGACAGAGATTTTCTAACTGTTCCAGGGAGCACTTGCTGGTGGTCCAGAGAACTGACTGGATGCATGAAACTCGGGCCTGTTGGCTTTTGAAGTCAATAACAAAGCTCTCACTGAATCAGTGGCTGCAGGATCGTGCCCAGGATGGTGGCACCATCTCCTGGTGTCCATGCTCTTCTTTTAAAGAACAACCTGGATACCCACTAATTTAGATGGAAACAATGAGGATCCAGTCTAGCTGCCCCCACTAATAGTCATTTCTACATAAATGAGAGGAAACAAGGAGCAGCACTCACTACCAGAACATCTTAAAACAACCAAATACCTAATGTTGTTTCTCCGTGTAAGCATCGGTTGTAGTTGCTGATGGCATGTGATTGCCAGTAAGATTGTGTGGAAGTGGTGCAGACCCAGGAGACCATCTTTTTATTACAATATTGTCTGCACCATGAAAAGATAGTGGTGGTTAAGAACGGCATGTAAAGGGCTGCACACAAGAAGTAAAAAGTTCCATTGGTCCTGCAAAACCCAGGAACAGTGCTGTATATTCTTGAGTACCACCTAATGGGACCTGAGCTTTGTATAGCTATTTACATACCTCTGTCTAATGGTGGCCTCCCCCTACCCTCTGCTCCTTCCCTCTTCCCCGCCCCCACCCCATTAGTCAGAGTTAGCATTTATGTGACTTGTAAATTAAGAGTGATCTCCCTTTTAGATTACTTTATACATGATTCCTGATGCAACGTGACTGGAGAATTATTTTCCACATGGTTAAAATATTACATTTCTCTAAAAAATGAAAAGGTTTTCAGAAAAGAAAATTAAACTGGCATCCTTCAGGGTTCAATCCTCTCTGAATAGGAGGCTGGAGGGGCAAGGTTAATTGTTAGCAGTTCTGCCTATGTGTCATCTGCAATTGACCACTGGGTTCTTTCAGTCTGACACCCTTTCAGTGGTAGCATTCAGCACTCCGAGGCCAGAAAAAGGTTTTACTACCCTTTAGTAGCTTTAATAAGGAGACAATACTTGCAAGTAAGATTTGCAATGCCCACATTTTTGCCATACTGCAGCCCTACACAGAAGTATTGTTTCAATTTGTCATCTTTTGCTCTGGACTCTCTGCACTTCATCTTACTCTAAAATCAGTTAGCAGCATTTTAAAGGCATCTACAAGTTCTGCCAGTGATGTCCTCATTTATTTAGAGCCTCTCTAAAGGCAACAGAATTGGATGTTCTCATTTCAATATATGCTGTTTTCACAGTTCTTACTAACATTACAAGGAGCAGTGCAGCTGAAGTTCTGTATACCTCAGGCCAAGAATGACAAGTCTTTGAATTTGTTTCAGTAAACTAATCCTCCTGCCCCACTAACTTTTGTCCAAATCCATCCCAACCCCAAATCTTTCTTGAAGTTTGGAAAGGTTCAGTTAACATTGTTGTTTTAGCTTTTGCACACCTCAGTATAGTAACTGTATTTAAGTAACTCTCAGCTGAACCAAACATGTCTAAGCTGCCTGAACATCTACTACACAGAAAGCCAACAATCCCCAATGTCCTGTTCCAACGGGTGCTTGATTGACAATAAAGCTTCAGATGAATTGATTCTTTGGGAATCGTTTGGAACCTTGTTCCAAAGTTCTGGGCAGGAATCTGAGGGGTTCTCCCCAAGCCTCCCTGCACTCCCTGGTATAACCAGGAAGCTATTCCCATGCCATTTTTCACCAGACCAAACCCAGGAAGTACTAAAAATCTCAAGTTGTCGAGATGAGATGTTCAGATAAGCTGCTGGGTTAAAAATGTCAAAGCAGTGAAGCTAAATATAGTTAAACTAAAGTTTGGATACCTATCCAAACCAAAGTAGAATGTTTAACTGTTTTGAGGTCTCTTCTTAGTAATAAGAACATACCCCTTTGTTTCTACTGTATATGACCAACTTTTGCAGCTGAACTTTACTGCCTGCTACCCACGCTGGTTTATTAGTGGGTAGGCCTTACTGCAGACTAAATTGCAGTTCTCAATCCCATGTTATTAATGACATGTTGCAGTAAAGCCTTAATTAGAGAAATAAAATCAGATTTTAATATTTTTTATTAACCTCATTTTTGTCCTTCTCTGTAATAGTCCTTGGGTCCTCCCCATACATGGGCAGAGAAGGGCAAACTGACTTAGCAGGGTGATACTCTAGCATCCTCCTCCACCCCCAGGAGCTCTGAGAAGCCCTTTCATTGGCAACGCATGTGGTTAGAGGTTTTTGTGTTTGCAAGTCATCTCACAGGAAGAGGGCATGAAACTGGAGAGCCAACTACTTTCTGTGGTATGATTCCCTCAACCACTGGTGGGCTGCTGAATAGCAATCTGTGTAGAAGTGATTGCTAGTTAGACTAACCCACTATGGCATTAGCTCCCTGAGGAGGAGGCAACAATCAGCTACCACAGTGGGAGAGCCCAGGGCAGGAAGGCTTGAGTGATCTTGCAGAAAGAGCAGCCATGCAGTTCCCATTTCAGTTCCTTTTTACTCTGTTTCTTTTAAAGATAACAATCTTTTTTTATCTTTGTTGTTCCCTGAGATTTAGGGCTTGGGATGTATTTGTGGGGAGTTACAATGTAATAGACCATATATTTGGGGATGCAGGGACCATCTTTTCATTAAATGAATATACAGGATCTAGGGCCCTGATCTCTAATAGGCAATACTGAAGTACAAATAAATGATAATTATGTGGTTCGTCAATCAGATTTGGGGAGGCTTGAGAGGGAGCTATCCAAAAATGTCAATGCAGAGTCAGGGTCAGATTATGGCTGGTTGTGTATAAGTGAACGAGGAGACAGGGTTGCAAAGGAGTCCATGGAAGAGGCATTCCTGATCATTGCAACCCTGATTGCAGGGATGGGAAGTATTAGTGACATCAGCAATGCAAGACACTCCAATGTCCTCCCCTATCCCCACCCCCTGGCACTGGCTGGCAGATTGAAGCTTGTGGAAGGGGGAAACAGAGCATGTAAACTGTGCTTCTGAGCATGATTTTAGTACTTGTGAAAGGTACCAGTTCCCTGGCTTTTATCCAGATACCTCAGAGTGATATCGTAGGCCAGACCAATGCAAGGTTCTCCACACTGCCCAACAAATATGCTTCAACCCAGTTCTGGAAGATCTAGGAATGAGGTTGGGATTTTGAAAGAAACCCAAGGCTCTGTTGAATTTCAATTGAAGTTGGCTGTTTACCTCTCCTAGGCTCTTTTGAAATCCCTGCCTGAGATGATAGTACATTTTCCAGATCCATTCAGTCTTGATAACTCTGCTGAGTCTGCGAGCAAGGTTACCTGCTTGGTGATGGTGGTGTGATTATGGACACCTGTCCACTGGGAAATGCGGTAAGAGATCAACTCACTACCATACAGCCATCAGTTAATATTAGCTTTTAGTTAGTATCAAGCCTAAAATGCGCCTGTAGACTACTATCAATCCCTTAGCTATTCATTCCCTCTGAGTATATTTTTAACTAAAATATTCAAGTGACTTGGATTTTTTTCCCTGCACTTAATTCTTGGGAAATGACCAACAAAATTCCTACAGTATTAGTCAAATATAAGGCTATGTGTATAAAGGATATCCTAAAGATTTTGTATATGATGTGGGGAGGGAACATGTATTTGACATATGAGTTAACTGTCACTGTCAAGTGGAGACTGCATGAGAGAGGAAATCACAATGTTTTCTTATACTGCTCAGTTATCTCCAACCTGACTTGTGCGGAATTGTCTCCAAGTACAAAAGCAGAGGTTTCCTTAGGCCCTTCTGAATACACTTATTCACTGAATATACTTGAGCCTGGTCTACACTGCGGTGGCGGGGGAGAATCGATCTAAGATATGCAACTTCAGCTACAAGAATAGCATAGCTGAAGTTGATGTATCTTAGATCGAATTAAAATTACTTTGCGTCCTCGTGGCGCTGGATTGACTGCTGTGGCTTCCCCGTCGACTTTGCTTCCGCCTCTCACACTGCTGGAGTTCAGCAGTTGACGGGAGAGCGTCCGTGGATCGATTTATCGCGTCTACACTACACGTGATAAATCGATCCCAGATAGATCGATCGATACCCGCCGATCCGGTGGGTAGTGTAGATGTATCCTTAGTGCTGAATCAATTTCAGTGTGTATGTTACTCCAGTTTTACAGCAGTGTTACTCAGTTAACAGCGTACAATATGAGTAACACAGTGGTGAACCCAGCCCATCATTTGTGGATTTGTTGTAGGCCACTGTCCAACAGACTGAGAGGACAACAGGCCACAAAACCAATAATAATTAGGACTCCTGCCTGAGGTGAAAAGCTATTGCCTTATGGAACTATTTTTCAATCATCATCTTTCCAGCTGAGCTGGACTAGTGACACTATAAACTGGCAATTAAAAGACTCAAGTTTAGAAATACATTCAAGCTTCCCAGGTCCCATAATGGCAAAGGTTAAGTGGATTATATGGAGATAATTCACTCCACTCTAGGGGGAGGGTGCTGATTGCCTTAGTTGTTGGTTACCTCCCTATTTCCACCTCACTTGCTATATACTACATTATAACATTGTCAACAGTGAAGTGGGAAGGGAAGAAAACCATAGAAAACCTTCCCCAGGGACATTGCAATTACCAGCACTGAATGATATTTATAGATACTACTGTGATGGCAGCTCTGAAAATGAGCCAGGAAATCAGGGATTATTTTCAGTTAACATTGTTCATACTTCACCATTTCAACCAGTAATCTAGATCTACGGGTAAACAAATGGCAGTTTTTTCAAGGGGGAAAATATTACTAAGAATGTTAATATTATGACTATCTATTACCCTATCATGTTCAATCTGAATTAGAACCACCCGTTACACCTCTAGTTGTGTGGCAACACCTACATAGTGTTTCCAATTAACTTTGTACGTTTTTAATCAGTGACAAATGCATTTTTGTAAATTCAATTTGCCTTTTATTGCAGCACCTATAAAATGCCTTGCAACATTCCGGAACTTTGTGAATGTCTTACTTGTTACTGACATAATGCAGATGTCGGACCTACAACAAAGGCTAAGGTTTATGAGCAACCTGAATTAGGATGTAGGTTAAGCAATTAAAGTCCAAGAAGAGAAGGGAAAAAAAGATAACTCCAAAAATTGCACTTGCTAATGTCCAAAAATGCACTGCAGAGCATTCTGCACATAGGAACTGTAAGAATTAAAATGTTTAGAAATGCTAAGGACGCTACGCTCTCTTTTTAACACCCTATGTTGAGAGAGTTAGGTAAGTGGAAAGGTCAAGCAGATTTCATTAATAAATCTATGCTGCTATTTGTTTTCTTTTTAATCAGATTCAAATGCATCCTGTTAAAGAGCCAAGTGATTAGATCATAAATCTGGATGCCCTTGAAGATGATGAAGGAAATGCTTATCTGTAAAGCAATCATCACACTGCCAGTTCTTCATCTGCACATTTTTACAGGTGCTGAGAAAATGGTTTAATTTCAAATCACTTGCTAGGATTGCTGGGTATAAATAGAATATTTGGAGGATTTCCAGTTAAAAGAATAGTTGATTAATTTGTGATATCTGGAAATAAGACCGTATGCTTACTTTTCTATTTCTAAAATGGAGGTATTGAAACAATCTACTATGTTCAGAATAAATGGGAATGAATACTTCATTTTAGTAATATCTCACAATTCAGTACATTGGGCCACCCTCTACATTCATTTATATGCAACCCCATCGAACTCAACATTTCTGAGTTCAGTAGGATCACATAGGTGTAGTTGAGTATAATCTGCCCCTGCCATGGTTTCAAAAGTGAAGGGAATCTAATTTAAAACTAATAATTATGATTTAATTTGTAGCAATCCCAATTCTGCAGGATCAGGACCAGCATATTTATTATACCAGGTTTCTCATTTCTTCATTTTTTTGGTACAATGTTGCACATTTTTCATATTTTTTCATTAATTTTAGCAGGGTGCTTTTCTGATTCATTCTAACACTTTGAAGAAGGTTATTATTGAAATTCCTGCTTTGTGTATTCTGGGTCATAGATACGATTTGTCACTTACCCTGTTTGTATCCAGATCATGGATTTGGCTATGGTTCTCACTGGACAGCAAATATTACTATTGCAGTGCTAGAAAAAAGTTAGGAAATAAACCACTTTGGATTTCTAACCTTATGTAAACAATAACAGTGGGAAATAAACTCTCAGATTTTATAGACATTCGTACTATCAGAATGAGATATGGAATGATATTTTGCATTGGATGAAACAAGTTTTGCAATTTCTGAGATGGCTACTTGACTCTTTCACCTTAACTTAAATTATGTTTGATTAAGGTGAACTATTTTGATTTCTGTGTTGTTGATTAAAGTAGTGCCATAGACCTCAATAGAGTTGCCATACACAGTGGCAGAGCATTGGTATTTGTGAAATCAGAATCTCAGTCAATGAGTGTTTCATTGACTTTAGTGGGAGCAGAACAGGCCCTATATCACAGGACAGCGGAACCATACGGCGCTACATAGTTACTGTATAAGACCTTCAATCCTGCAAAGGCAAACATGTTCTTAACTTTATGCTCTGTGAGACATCCCATTCAAATCAATGGAGGTACTTATATGCATAAAGTTAAGCATTTGTATTTCACATTTTTATTTAATATATTTTAAAATCCTTTGTTAGATTCTTATGTAGCTGAAAGGGGACTATGATAATTATCATTTTAATACATTTTAAAAAATATATAATCAATATAAACCATATTTGTTCATGACAAATCATCATGGGTGGATGGACTTAATCCATACTTAAAACAGACATATCTACATTTTACTAGACACCATTTTCTTTAATTCAGGTTTACAATCTTTATTTTTTATTTGTTCTGTTGTAGATCCTGTGACCTCTTGTCCATAAACACAAATATTAACTTAAGAGGTCAGCGAACCATTGGTGAATGCATGCAGAGAAGATTAAAAGAAACAATACAAAATCCTCTCCTGGGAAAGATCAAATGGCTACTTAAGTAAATGCAACCTAAACCACTAGAGTTTAGCCCTGAGGGAGGGGAGGGGGGAATTGGACACTATAATTAACACCTTGAGGTTGCACTCTCCAATGCTTCAGACAGATTGTGCTCCATTATGGGGTGAAGAAAACACAAATTAGCAGTTGCTCAGTACTTTTAAACCTGAAATCAAAAGTAGCATCATAATTAATACAAGGCACTTAGCATTGCTAAGTGCTTGGGAAGTGGTCCTGAAGGAATTCAGCACCCACACAATAGCTCTATGATTTCCATAAAGATGTGGTCAGCTCTGGGTCTGTTGAGCAATTAATTAAATATACAAACAAAACCACTATTTCTTTACTGATATCTAATCATTAGAGTCAAATCCTTACTTAGGTAAAATTTACACTGGAGTAGGCTAGAGTTTTTGCTTGAGTAAGGACTGCATTATTTACCCCAGAATTTGGAGCCAAAATCATTTTCCATCTAATTGCCTTCTAATTGTTTGAGGCTTCCCTCTCTGTGTTCTTGAAGCTATTTCTCCAACTCCTTATTCCTAGGAGCTCATTACTTCAGTCAGTGTCACAACAAATAAAATACGTTTTGTTTATATGGACAACTTAGAGAGTGTCCAGTGAAGGAAATGTGGCTCCTTCTCTATCGGTTTGTGTTGCTAGACAAGTGTCTAGGAAATATAAAAGCTGAAAGACTTGCAGAGATAGTTTTCCTAACTTGTTTTTCAGAGTTGAAAGTGTTGTTGGTATGCTCTGTACTGGGATCAGATATATTTATGTGGTCTGCTCCCTGCTCCTGTACTCCATCCTATACTTTCATCTGTCATGGCCCTGGTCAGTGTCTATCCAGTTCTTTAGCCTGTTGAATAAAAAATCGTGTTGCTTGACTAACCAGTGCAAATGTCATATGTTGCCACGTATGTATCCTATTTTGGTTTACATCCTGCCATTGGACAAGATAGGCCAAAGCTCTAAGGTGGCACAGAGCATTTACGCTGTCCCTCTGTTGTTTAGCCTGCTGATTCTTGCTCATACAGGGTCTAACTGCTTACTATATGGGGGTTTGAGAAGGAGTTTTCTCCCAGGACACTCAGTGACCTTTGGGTGGGGATTGCTTTCCTCTGCAGGGTGCGGGTCACTTGCCGGGATTATCTGTGTATATCTCACTTAATCATTGCAGGGGCCTTGGGCACTGGTGCACAATGGTCCCTCATTCTCGGCCTGGGGCATATAATCTAGTAGTCTCTTGCCGGCTGTAATACTTTGGTCTAATTTTGGTTAAGTTTAGAGTATGATATTGGCGGCCTGTGATATACAGGTCAGACTAGATAATCCAGTGGTCCCTTTTTAACTTCTAGTGCCTATTATGTTTTTGTTGGGTTTTTTTTTAAGTGGGAGAAGAAAAAATATAATCAGAGCTCCATGTATTCCATGATTCTGTGCCAGTAAAATTTGACATGGAATTTGACATGGAATTCTCCCTGTGCTGCAGAATCTCTCTTTTTTTTTTTAAACAGGTTCTCAGTCTTGTGGTTGCAGAGAGAATCTGGAAAATTTGAACAGTGTAAACCTGTACAGCCATATCTTCCTGAGTTTCAGTAACCCAAAGCAAAACTACTCTGCAGAAGCCATCTAGTAATGCAAGTGTCCAACTTCTGAAGGTTTTGCAGTTTCTCATTCACTGGCAAGGTACTGTCAGATATACATACTGAGGCTCAGCAGCTAGAGGAGTAATTCCTGTTCACAGGACTACATCCTGTGCTCAGTAAGGTCGCCAACCTCCTGGTTTCTCCGGGAGTCTCCTAGAATCAGGCTCTATCTCCCAGAGACTACTGAAGCCAAACCGGAGATTTTAGGCTACTAAAAGTCCGGCGGCGTAGTGGGGCTAAGGCAGGCTCCTTGCCTGCCCTGGCCTTGTGCTGCTCCTGGAAGCAGCCGGCACAGCCCTACAGCCCCTAGGGAGGGCAAGAGGTCTCCATGTGCTGCCCCTGCTCTGAGCGCCGACTTGGCAGCTCCCATTGGCCAGGAACTGCGGCCAATGGGAGCTGCGGGGGTGGTGCCTGCAGGCAGAGGCAGTGCGCGCAGCCTCCTAGCCCCCCCTGCCCCCAGAGGCTACAGGGATGTGCTGGCCACTTCTAGGAGCAGCTCAGGGCCAGGGCAGGCAGGGAAGCTACCTTAGCCCCACTGTGCTGCCGCCTGGAAGCCACCCGAGGTAAGCACTGCCTGGCAGGAGCCTGAACCCCTCACCCCTCCTACACCCCAACCCCCTGCCCCAGCCGTGAGCCCCCTCCAGCACTCAGACTCCCTCCCAGAACTTGCACCCTGCACCCCAACCCCTTGCCCTAGGCTCAGCCCAGAGCCCCCTCCCACACTCTGAACCCCTCGGCCCCAGCCCAGAACCTGCACTCCCTTCCACACCCCAACCCCCTACCCCAGCCCAGTGAAAATGAGTGAGGGTGAGGGAAAGTGAGTGGCGGAAGGAGGGAGGATGGAGTGATAGGGGTGGGGCCTCAGAGAAGGGGCAGGGGCGGGGCTCGGGGAAGGGGCCAGGCAGGGGTGTTTGCATTTGTGTGATTAGACAGTTGGCAACCCTAGTGCTCAGTAACCTTTACCAGTGCATCTTCACTGACTGCAGGGGGACAGTGTAACTGATAGGACAATTTGGACCAAAGGCTGCAAATTACCCTTTTCTTCCCTCACTGAGATCTCAGAGATGTGCACATTCTGTTTCCAGCCCCTCCAGATTCAGTTCTAAGGAATAGATACAGTTACACAGATACAGATACAGTTAGTGTTTTCCTCTAGCTCTGTTGTGCTTAGGGGTTGTGTAACACAGATCAGTATTTTATTGTTACTTGCCATATGAGTGTACGACTTTATGAGGGCATGTGTTGACTAAAACCTGAGCAATAAACTCTTTGCCTTCTCAGACAGAATTGTACTTGCATGACATATTTTAACTGGTTGCTAAGTGGCACGTGCATTTATAAACTATGACAAAATGTTGTGGAGCTACAGTATACACATTTGCAATTTTAAATGAAAATGTCTAAGCAGCTTCCTTTATGCCAGGACAAATGTACATAAAGGAAAGAGAACAATAAGTTCTGCTTGATAATATGTATAAATTTAAAGCAAGAAATAGTCACTTATTTTTAGTATCAAAGTTGCTTCTAAGGAATTAGTTTAGAAGCAAAACACACAATGATCAGGAGGCAATATCCCATGGCAGTGAAATTATCTATGGAAATAGCATTTTCTTTTCAGGAATGTACACAGGAATGGCTTATAGATCCAACATTTTCAACCTGTAAAGGAACTGGAGACATCAAACATAAAAGAAACTTGCTTTACTTGCAATAGTATTACATCTTCCATTAACAACAGATGTATTTTAATCAGTGATAATAACAAGGAGCTATTTTAAGAACAATTAGCATTTGTTTTCATTTCATTATACAGTTGCAATAGTGAACCACTCACAGATTTTATTAAGATTTGTGAATTCTCTCCTTTTTGAAAATTATTAGTTCCTTCCATATACTGTAAATATTTGACTCCACCTGAAAATAAACAAAAAAAATAGAAAATGTTAAATATACCATTGATGTGTGATTCAAATGCTCATTCATGTGACAAATGACAAAAACATCAATGACAAGGCACTTTGCAAACATGAATTAATGACTTACACCACTCAGCAGTTATTGTTATTCCAAGAAAGATCACTTCTGGAGAATGGGAGAGGCAGGGAGTAATAACCCTAGAAATGAATTAGGCTAACAATTAAGAGGTACTGGAAGGATGGTAAACGAGACCTGATCCAGCTGCACTGTTAATTTCCTACCACCCTTTGTTCAAAGATAACTGAAATGGTGCTTGCCTAATAGAAAGGAAGCCTCATTACTTCCACCCACACTGCATTAGGTGTAAAGCACAGAATAAGCATCTTGGGCACAATCCTACAATCCTTTCTCAGTCAAAATTGCCCTCCAGAGAAAGGGCAGGTCTACTTCAAAAATGCTGCATCAGCACAGCTGCAGCATTTAAGTGAAGACACTCCTACACCAATAGGATAGCTTCTCCTATCAGCGTAGTTAATTCACCTCCACAAGAGGCAGTAGCTATGTCTGCAGGAGAAGCTCTTCCATTGACATAGTGCTGTCTACACAGGGGGTTAGATCGGTATAACTATGTTGCTGGAGGGGGGGGGATTTTTCACACCCCTGAGCTATGTAGTTGTACTGATATAGGTCTGTAGTATAGACCTGGCCTCTGAGCATGACAGCTAAATACAAGGTGGAACAGATTGTTTAGCATAAGTAGTTGTCACATATTGTAAGGGACAGCTCAAAGTGAAGTGGCCTGTTAACACCTTTGCAGTAATAGGACAAAAAAGTGGGATTAATGGCTTACTGATTGTTGTAATAAACCATAAATCCAGAGTCTTTATTCAGACCATGTCTAGAAAAGTTATGAATTTAAACTCCCCGGCTCATCTTCTGAAGGTGTTGTGTAGGTTTCCTTTGAGGCTGAGGACTGAGAGGTCAGATATGGAGTGATCGTTTTGTGAAAAGTGTTCATCCGTGGGTTTTTGTCTTTTTATCCTTTTTCTGTGCGAGCTCATTCAAGAGTGTAGTGATTGTCTGGTTTCACCCACATAGTTGTTGGGGCATGTAGTGCCCTCGGTGAGGTTTATCCCATGTTGTGATGGGTACATGTAGGACCCATGGATCTTGAAAAGTGTGTTGTGGGGAGTATTGATCATTATAGCAGTGGAGATATGTCTGCAGGTTTTGCATCTGTTCTGGCAGGGTCTGGTGCTGCTTTGAATTGGTGGATCCTGGTCTGTGGGGAGCTTGTGTCTGATAAGCCTGGCAGGTTTTGGGGCAGGGTTGTTTGAAGGCCAGTAAAAAAGACTGGGGAAAGACTTCTTTCAGGATGTGGTTCCCATCAAGTATAGGTTGTAACTGTTTGATGATACTGTAATGCTGTAAACCAGGTGCCAGCTCTTAACAAATCTGTAGGTGTCACCTGAGCACTGACAAACTCATAGCTGGAAAACAGACCAGCTCACTTGTATGTTGCTATTGTTCAGCATAGGTTTCAGACGTGTAAGGATGTGTTTTAGACTCTATAAAAAACATGTAAGATGCTGCATGCGTTAACCTTACTTGTAATGTCTCTATTCCATGCTACAAGGTAAAATATAAGTTTGTTTTACAATTGTAAAAATGCCTACTCTGAACTTTTGAACTCAGATGGGAAGAGTGGTTCTCCCCAGCCATCCAGGACGACTACCAAAATTAAGTGGACCATTACAGGACTAAAGCTTTGTTAATTCTCCCATCCACCTATGGAGAAGTACATGGAGAAGCCCTCATCCCATCAGTTTGAAAGCTAGAAGATGGAAATAAAAATAACTAATATGAAGATTTTTCACTTGTTTGCAGTTTGTATTCTCACAAGGGCTGGAGCTAAGAAACAAAAACCAGAGATTCCCCAGGGTCAATCTAGGATTAGCCCTAAAAGATATTCAGTGCTGACAGATTACTACATCTGTCACCTTTTGAAACCATAAACTGAATTCATTTATCATGATTTATGTATATATGTTGCCTGCTTTAACTCTGCCTCTCTCATTTCTTTTTTCTAGTTAATAAATCCTTAATTAGTTTATTACAGGCTTGGCTACCAGCGTTGTCTTTGGTGTGAGATCTAAGGACTTGTCTCCACTTACTGGGGGATCGACGCACAGCAATCAATCCACTGAGGGTAGATTTAGTGGGTCTAGTGAAGACCCGTTAAATCAACTGCCGATCGCTCTCCTGTCGACTCCGTACTCCACTGGAATGAGAAGCATAAGGTAAGTGGACGGGAGAGTTTGTCCCATCGACCCAGCGTGGTGTAGACATCTCAAAAGGTCGACCTAAACTACGTCGATTCCAGGTACGTTATTCACATAGCTGGAGCTGCATAACTTAGGTCGACTGAGCCCCACAGTGTACACTTGCCCATACGTACAAATTGATCTGAGGTAAGTGTCTCGTCTCTTGGAAGCAACCTGAATATTTTTTGGTGGGGGGTTGGGTTTTTTTGGTGTATGTCACCATTGATCACTAAGTCCACCTGGTCTGACTCCATGGTGAGACTGTTATAGTGATCCAGGAGTTCACATTTGTTAAAGGGTTCATGAAATCTAATTATAGACCCTACCACCAGTTTGGGGCTGTCTGCCCTGCTTTTGACATCCTCCCTATAGACTGTGTGACAGAGACCTCATATTGGTTCATATGGGTTCATCGTGCGTTTATCCAGAAATGACATAAATATATAATTGAACAACTTCTTCAAGATACCTTCAGTATCCCCTTGAGGGCAAGTTAATATCAGCACAGTGTATTAGAGCAAATATAAGCAATATAGCTAATTGCCAAAGCTCAAGACTTTATTTACGGCTGTTACTGGGTAGTGGCTGTATAAATACCCTCTTCCACTGTAGTTCTCAGTATCCACAGAACGTATCGGGTGTGTACACTATGTAGTGCTCATTTAGATAATTACCTCTACCAAATACAAATACTTACATTTTATATAATATATATAAACCCATAAAAAATCCTACATTAATTTAAGGTTAATCTTCCAGCAGTTCATTTCCTTACAACACAAGCACTAAAAAGGCAATCAGAAGTTAAGACAACATTCCGATCCAACCAAATGCATTATTAGCCTGCTACCAGTATGATACCTCATCAGCACACTAGGATCTACTCTAACACATTCACTTTCAGTTCACCAATGACAGCTATGCAAGATTCTCTGGTGCGGAATGCTTTCTGATAGAAAACTTGCAGTGGAGGGAAATCATTAGTCTAGGAAAACGCTGACTTTTAAACACTGCCTGAAAGCTAATATGAGATACTGGCCAACTGCAATAAAAGGTGATGAATAACACAATGATCTTTTAAAATTCTAGACTGAGAAGTTCTATTTCTGTATTTGTAGAGTGTCTCATAGAACTGTGGTCTAAACCGCACAATCAGAAACCAAATTACTAAACATATTTGGAACATACTCTGTTTCCTGGATATTGTCAGTGATTTGTGCAACCAGGTCACAGATCTTATTCCAGATAGTATTCATTAGTGGTATTTGTTTTTTCTCTAAATATGATGTTGCTCAGGTAACTCTTTGGGGGGTTCACTTTGAAGAGTATAGGAATGCGTGACTATGCATAATGGTAGAGCCAAATCCTATCCTCAGATACTTTACTCAATTCCCATCTAAGTCAATGGCAGCTTGGGGGGCGGGTGCCTTAGGACATAGTTTGACTGAAATGATTAGCAATGGATAGTGTGTCCTATAAAGGCATGAAGTCTTAAGATTTGTAGAATTTCATCCTTAGTGCTCCCCCTGCTGGTAGTGAAAAATTAAAATAAAATTGCAAGCACCTTTATTTCAATTGGATTTATGACTGAGTAATTCTAAAATTCAGTTGTCTGCCAAAGTGCATCAACTATTCCCAGTAAACTTTTAATATATTAGCTAATTTGATCATAGAATGTACTAGAAACCCATGATGTTTAAAAACATTGTATTGTGTCTGACATGCAATCTCTGACAAAGTTAATGCAATACAATTTATTTTCAAATGGCATCCAAGTATCACAAACTGCCTTTACAGAGGGGAAGGGAAGACGAGAATGAATTGTGTAGAGCTAAGTACAGAAGCATGAAAGAAACAAGGAGGACTGATCATAAATTCAGCCATTTCAAAGCAGTTATTGGATCAAATTCAGGACCTACGCCCTGCTAGAGGAGAGTGGGCATTAAAAACAGTGTGACTGCATGGCCCAGTACCCTGCCCCCAGATTACTCCTAGACAGGAGTAATCTGAGCAGCCACGCATGGGGATGTGTGTGCCAAAAGACACAGACCATCCCTGACTCCTTGTCCCACCTCAGAATATCCCATACTCTAACAGAGCGCCTATGGAACATGAACCTCCTCTGTGCAGTTTTTTGGTTATGGACCTATGCTCAGCTCAAGGGCTGAATTCAGCCCATGGTCTGTAAATTCTGTGTGCCAAAGCTCTCTGGTGTAAACTGAATCAGGGTGAGATTACCTCTGCACTCAGCACACATATGTAATGTCCATTGAGTGCAATGGAATTTACATGTATGGATCTAAAAGAAGGATTTGATCCTGAGTTTCTTATTTAGCACACAATTTGTAAATTTACGTATGCAGGACAGAACATCCCGACACAAGTTCTGTTCATTTAGACAAAGGCCAGGTTTGATTATCCCTCCTGTTCACTAGTGTCCGAACAGCAGAACATCCATTCCAACAGCCAAACCTTTTTAACTAAATCATGAGCAAACTTCTATGGAAGGGCTAAAACAAACGGTTTGAGTCCACCTAAAAATCCTAAGTGAAATAGGTTTGTTGGTCTCACATCAGTGCATATGATGAAAGCACACTGACTAAACAGATCGTCTCTATTCAAGATGAGTTTTGGACTGAGATAATATGCATATGTACAAGACTAAATTACTTTTCGCCCAAGAGACATTTATGGGTGTGATCTATCAAGGCTAAAATGGGGATGCTCATTGTACTCCTGCATGCAGATAGAGAAGACTTTAGATTGTTCATTTTAATCTCTCCACTATTCATATTAAAATATAGATTTTCAATTGATATAAACATAATTCCAAAGACTTGTGTTTATTATGTTGAGATCTAACACAGAACAAAAACATTAGAGCATTTTTAAAAGCAGGATAAAACAAAACAGTAGCACAGTTCTAGCTTATTGCCCAGTTAAAACTAGGGGACCACAATTTCAATGCAAGTTCTAAATAGAGTGGCACTGGCACTGGGCCCTACATTGTCACAGCTGTTACAGGAATGAATAGTATCTAGCAAATTTTGGGGTTATGTATACGATAGATAACAATAATGGAGGCCACGTTTTCATGCTACAATGAAAACATGACTTGGATTATTATTATATATATATATATATATGATAATATATCTTTATATATTTTAGGGTTATATATATATAACCCTAAAAGAGTGACATTATTCATATCATGAAAGCTACTTTGATTATTTTTCCCTGTGCTCCAGAGTGCAGTATTTCTCACTGCAAATCAAGCCACCAGATAAACCTTGATTAGAAGTAAAGTTCTAAAACTCCAGTATCATTACACTTAAAAATACAGTTCAGAAAACTAATCTGAGCCTAGTTTATTTGTTCAATATAACATTATCAGATCCTGAAATTAGATATTATCGCAGTGATATTTAGCTTGCTGCATTCAAGGTTGAGTCATTGTTTCCACTGCAAACTCTGTTTTTCAGAGTACCTATTTCTATCAGACTATTAACTCATCTGATTAGGAGGGAGGCTAAACAGGCAGCTCATTAACAAGCCTGATCTGCTGTATCATATCTCTTTTTATTGATGACATTAATTTGTACACCTGAAACCCTTTCTAGTCATCCGTGTTTCATGCGCTTTTACTTTTTTTTCAGATACTTTGGTTCCTCCCCTGGCTTCACAATTAATTTGGAGGAGGAAATCCTGGGTATCTTTTTACAGAACAGGCCACAGATGAGTGATTGAAAGATCTGCCTCTCTACTGACAAATTCAAGTGCTTATACATTTTGGGCAGGATGTCCAAAACTACCTAAGGGAATTTGAGTTTCAGTGGAAATTGGGTGCTCAACTCTCCTCTGCCTGCTTTTGAAAATCCCACCCTTAGCTGACATGTAAAGAACATGATTTAATAGTTTTTAAAATGTATCCTAAAATTAACATTTAATAGAGACAAATGGGTTCTTAAACTGCAAAACAACACAACCTCTGACTTTGACCCATAATCTCAAAAGCCTGAGGCACTTTTGGAGTTCTGTTCTAGGAGCTGGGTATTCGGCATTATGGGATGTTTATGAAGATAAACCTTGGGGACAACGCCATACCTGCTGTAACCCCACTGAATAATGGTCTCTGGTTGAAGTCAATGGAGTAAACTCCAAGGAGTAATTTAGCCCTTGAGGTCGGTCACTTGACTAGAGCAAGCTAACAAATCCCAGGGACACACTTTCAGTGTGCCTAGCATTTACATGTTTCCCTTTACAATCAATTTGCTGAAATGCCAATTAGTGGTTAGAAAACAGATTCCAATTTATACTGTATCAACTTATCCCTTGTGGGGCTGTATGAGGAAATCAAGAGGAACAGATATGGTACGGAGTACTCCACTCAGAAACAAACAGTTATATGTTGTCAAATAAAAGCAGGCCCAATCCTCAGTCCTTACTCAGCCAAAACAGGCCAGAATATCTTTTCAGGCCTCCAGACACTTGGCTGTGAAGGTGAATCCAGCACCTGAACCTGCTCAGTCATGTTACTGAACATAGTGCCTTCACCTGCCATCCTCCAAACACAGTCCCTGCCTTGTCCAGCCGTGCTGCACAGCCTCCCACCAGCCCCTGACCAGCTAGGCCAAACAGCACGCTGCCTGCAAACACAGCATGGTTTTTGTCCAAGGAGAAAGTAATGTCTGCACTACAGCTTATGTCGGCAGAACTTATGTCACTTAGGGGTGTGAATAAACCACGCCACTGAGCAACATAAATTACACTGGCCTATCTACTAATGTGGACAGCGATATAACTTCTGCCACTCCTGGGTGGTTTTATTATGCCAACTGGAGAGCTCTTTCCCATTGGCATAGAGTTTCTTCACTTGATACTCTGCAGCAGCTGCGCTGCAGCGCTGTGCGTGTAGACATGTCCTAATACTGAACCTTTTCTCAGGACCAGGTAGAGAATTTGGCTTCCTCTTCGTAGGCAGGCACCCGAACCAAATTCCACAATTGCTTTTGAAGTCTAATAATTAACATTAGCTTGATGAGGGTTCTGTTAAATGACATGCCAGTTTAGAACACACACTGTCTTCAGTTTTTAACATGCTGCATAAACATGTTTGGGGAAGACATTTGAAAAACACATTCTTTTTGCTTTGTACCAAAAATGGGAAAGGGTGACACAGTGATCAGACAGATAGAGGCAGTTCTTTAATGTTTTTTTTAACAGTTCTTTGTGAGTTAGGCAGCTTCAGAGTAATCACTGCATGCGATTTACTACTATACTACATCAGTGTAACTTCAATTAAACAGCATTGCCAAAAGCTCTGATATGTCAGACATCCAGTTGGCTTTATTTAATTTTGCCACTTATATCTGCTATACTTCTCTCAAATAGTCCCATCAGGTTTGTGGTTTTTCAAGAAGAGCCTCCACATTAAAACAGAATGCAGATGTCATGCTGATTAAATTGTTTCTTGCCTTTACACCTCCACCTATTTGTAATCTATTAAGGACCCAGTAGCATGGAAAGCTCATATATACTGTACCTGCTAGTCCAGGGGTGGGCAAACTTTTTGGCCCGAGGGCCACATCTGGGTATGGAAATTGTATGGCGGACCATGAATGCTCACAAAATTGGGGTTGGGGTGAAGGCTCTGGCTGGGGGTGTGAGCTCTGGGGTGGGGCCAGAAATGAGGAGTTCAGGGTACGGGAGGGGGTTCCAGGCTGGGGCAGGGGGTTGGGGTGCAGGGGGGTGAGGGGTCCATCTGGGGGTGTGCAGGCTCTGAGGTGGAGCTGGGGAGGTGCAGGAGAGTGCTCCGAGCTGAGATCGAGGGGTTTGGAGGGTGGAAGGGGGATCAGGGCTGGGGCAGAGGGTTGGGGCATGGGAGGGGCTCAGGAATGCAGGTTCCAGGTGGCACTTACCTTGAGCAGCTCCTGGAAGCAGCAGCAGCATGTCCCCCCTCCAGCTTCTATGTGGAGGCGCGGCCAGGTGTCTCTAGTCTGTGCGCTGCCCTATCCACAGGTGCTGCCCCTGCAGTTCCCATTGGCTGTAGTTCCCAGCCAATGGGAGCGATGCTTAGGGCGGGGGCAGCGTGCAGAGCCCCCTGGCTGCCCCTAAACGTGGGAGCCAGAGGCGAGATATGCCACTGCTTCTGGGAGCTGCGGCATGCATGCGCAGAGCAGCCCCCAGCCCCGCTCACCAGCTGGAGCATGAGAGTGATGCAAGCCCCAGACCCCACTCCCCAGCAGGAGCTTGATGGCTGGATGTGGGCCACGGGCTGTAGTTTGCCCTCCCCTGTGCTAGTCCTACCTCCACTGGTTTTTAAATCCTCACTTAGTATTACTGATGCAAGAGATCACATTTTATTTGACTTAAGCCTTTTTTATGTCTTGCTTCAGAACTGCAAAAAGTGCTGTGATGGCAAAACGTGGGTGGCGAGGGGACAGGGAGTGTTCCTTAATGTTCTTATTTTGTATCTCATATTCCTACCCAGTAAATATAGGTATTTTCAGCATTTCTGATAACTGAGGCCCCAACTGAAGTTATTTTCCTAGAGCAGCAGTAGCTCAGCTAATCTCAGCAGTGACATTGTCTGAATATTCATACAAACGTCACATATAACTAAAAACAAAGTATAAATTAGCTGGTCATCAAGAAATGCACAACTGTGGGGAATGAAGGTTTCTGAAGGCCATGGGGCCAGAACCTCCTCCCTGATACTGTCTCATTGCATTGCTCTGAAGAGTGCAAAGGGATAGTAAAGCTTCCCTAAATGAGCAGGTAAGGATTCCTCGTGTGTAGAGGAATTTCCGAGTGACGTATAGATTTTGTAGATGGCCTTAACTCCCCTTCCTGGATTCACCAGTGTAGAGAATATGTTGGGGCAGGAAGGGAAGTAGCTGTGCATTTGATGACCCTTGGCCAGTGTAACAGTGTGACACCCTGACACCCCAATATTCACCACTGTCATGTAATTAGGATATGTGTTATACAAAGTATGTCTTGTGAGGTGTCACTCTAAAAGTCTTGATCTGCTAGACAGTACTATCTCATTGGATTGTATGTGCTTTCGTCATATGTGACGTTACGAAGTTTGGCTATGTATATGTTGCTGAAATATGTCCTGATGTTGAAAACACCCACAAGCAGCCTTTCAGGTATGACAGTAAAAAGGCCAAACAATGTTAATGGTTTATTGAGGAAATGCGCACAAGCACGAGGATTACCCTAGGAACTGTGTACAATAGAAACCTCTCAGAGATAGCACTACATAATGGGAACTGTTTGAACCAGGTCACAGCAAAAGAGCTTTCCGGCAAGTGGGGAGAAGATATAAAAGGGGGAAAATGACATTATGGCGGAAACTCACTCTCCCTACAACAACACACCTGGAAACACCTGAGAACAAAGACTGAACTGTGGGAAGTGATGGCCCTAGGCTAAAAGGATTTTTAGCCTGTTATGAAAACCTGGGAAAGCCAAGGCAACTTGTGCCTTAAGAATCTGCCAGCCTGTTTATCACTCAAGGTGAGAATTTGCTAATTTATATCCTACCTATCTAGTGTGTTAAGCTCAGTTTGCGGTTTTTGTTTATTTATTCAGGTAATCTGCTTTGTTCTGTTTGCTATCACTTATCACTTAAAATTTACCTTTTGTAGGTAGTAAACTTATTTCTTGTTTATACCAAAACCCAGTTCGTGCAACTCATAACTGGGGGGTGGGAGGAGAGAGCTGTGCATATCTCCCTCCACATTGAGGGAGGGAGTGATTTTTATAAGCTTGTGCTGTACGGGAGGTGCAGGGAGGGAGGGGAAGGTGCTGATCAGCGGGGCTGCCAGTAGGTGGGAGGCACTGGGAGCCGGGGGGGAGAGAGTGCTGATGTGGGGCTGCTGATGTATTACTGTGGCTCTTTGGAAATGTACATTGGTAAATTCTGGCTCCTTCTCAGGCTCAGATTGGCCACCCCTGTTCCAGTGCATTGAACTACCACACTTTTACCTTCAGAACTAGCTTATACTCATCAATAGTTAAGAGCTATGTCTATAATATGATAAAAGAAAAGAGTTTATAGAGAAATCCTGACAGTTCAGTAACTACATCTTTTCTCTGCATTACAATCATTTCAGTGTATAGGTGCACTTCTCCTTTTGGAAGATTCATATTCCCTCCCACGAACTGGGAATCAGTAGGAACAGATAATGGTTGTGTCCAGAAGAAGACTCATCTCTCCAGCACCTGCCAGTAGCCATCATCAGCACAGGAAACCTTATTCTGGTCTTTGATGTGCATACAACATTTAGCCGTGTAGGGAGACAGGGAAACAGTACCAGGAAAGGAGATGTGAAGAGTACAGACAAATGTAGTACCCTGTTTTCCCACAGCTGACAGGGCTTTCAGGTATCTTTGGGTAGGTCTACGCAGTCCGGGTCGACAGACTTGGGCTTGTGGGGCTCATGCTAGCTGGAAAGATAGGTGTGTAGACAGTACTTTGAAATGGCAACTCAGGCTCAGAAGCCCACTCTCCTTCCTCGGCTTCAGATTGCGAGCTCCAGCCTGACTTGCAACATCTGCACAGCTGTTTTGGGATGGTAGCATGAGCTCTGCGACCCTGAGTCTGTTGACCCCGGCTGGGAGGCTCGCTGCTGCGTGCTGTGTAAATGTACTCAGACTTAGAGAGGTTTGATAGATTAACTCAGTGAGTTGTGGCTTTTCTCTCATTTTAGCCAAATGAACAAAGAGGAAGGATGATCTTGTGGTTAAGACAATGGACTGGGATACTGGAGATCTGGGATCAGTACTTAGATCTGCCACAGACATGCTGTGTGACCTTGGGCAAGTCACTTAATCTCAGTTCCCATCTTCAAAATATCTTGTGTATTTAGACTGTAAAGTCTTTGGGGGCAAGGACTGTCTTTTATCAGGTGTCTGTACAGCACCTAGTACAGAGACGCCCTGCTCCTAATTCAGGCCTCTAGGCGTTACCTGAGTATAAACAAGAAGAAAAAGTCTTTGCCATCATTCAATGCCTCTGCTCTTTGGCCAGGGCCGGCTCCTGGCACCAGCTTAGCAAGCAGGTGCTTGGGGCGGCCATTCCAGAGAGGGGCGGCACATCCAGGTATTCGGCAGCAATTTGGCGGAGGGTCCCTCACTCCAGCTTGGAGCGAAGGACCTCCCGCTGAATTGCTGCAGCTCGCGGCTTTTTTTTTTTTTGGCTGCTTGGGGCGGCAAAGCCCCTGGAACTGGCCCTGTCTCTGGCCTGGATTTACCCAAAAAGAACATGTGCAAGAAGAAGACAATGTGGGGAAAATAGTCAACTGAACCTCAAACTTTTGCTTTCAGTTTACATTTTAAGCAAAAATAGTACTTTAGTTCTTACCTAATTGTCCCATCTCTAATTAAAACTCAGCTGAAAATCCTTGGATAGAACAATTCCCTTTGTTTCTTTGCAGGACTGTGAGTTGGACAGTGGTCAAAGTAAGCAGGAGTTTGTAGGAGCTGAGCTCCAGAGCATTTTTTTCAGCAGATCAGAAGCAACACTCCTAGTGTATTAAAAAAAACAAATGGAATTCAGAGCCATAATCCATCTAGTCTAGTATCCTGCCTCCACAGTAGCCAGCACCAGATGCTTTGGAGGAAGGAACAAGAAGCTCCCGAAAAGGCTGATGTAGGCTTATATATCCCCCCGCCCTGTTACAGTCTCATCCTATTACTTGGTAGCAAGAGGCAAAACAAAACAACTTTAATTTGAAGCCGGAGATCTGGGTTCTATTACTGGTCTGCCACATACTTCCTGTGTTACTTTAGGAAAGACATTTAGGGCCTGAGCTAACGCCCACTGAAGTCAAAGGGAATCTTTCCATTGACTTCAATGGGAGCTGGATTGGGCCCTTATCCTCACAATGTCCCAGATTGTCCATCTCCATCAATGGTATAATAATATTTTACCTATCCCATGGGGTGTGGTACAGTTTAATTAATTTGCCTGTAAAGTGATTGGAAAGTCTCAGATGGAAGATGTGAAAGGAATATGCAAGTGTGAAATCTTACGGCGAGAAGCATTGTGCTAAGTAGTTAACATTTAAAGCATGTTCTGAAGTGCCATTGAAGTCAAGTGAACACATGCTTACAAGCTTTAGGTTCTGATTAGTAAGGTTCTTACACATATGTCCAAACTTAAGCATGTGAGCAGACCCACTGACTCCAATGGGACTACGCATGTGCTCAAGGTTATGCATATGCTTAAGTACCTTGTTGAATGGCAGCCTTACAGATACTCATATGCTTAAGATTAAGGACATGCTTAAATATTTTGCTGAATCAGGACTTAAAATCCTGATTGCTCATATTCTTTCTGAACATTCATACCATACATGTTCAAGCCCAAGAAGTTCTAAATGCCAATAGTATTGATGATATGAAATGTCACAGATGAATAGCAATACACTTATAACATAAAAACAAGCAAAAAGTCTAAGGCCAAATAGCTCATGATAATTTCCAGGAATCTTCCTCACCCAGTAACCCACTACTTTTACTTAGCATTGAAATCACTATATGAATGTGCATTTTGAAATGATTGTGTTGGTGGTCTCTTCATGCTTTCTGAACATCTAACAGTTAGCTAAGCAAACACACGTGACTGATTAAAAGAAGAAAGGGAACTATTTTTACAGGGACCATTAAACTTTAACTACCATCTGGCAGGGAATGATTAGAAAAGATCAAAATTAAGGTAGTCAACACAAATACTGTGTGGCTACCTCAGGGAATTGACATGGATGGAAGATAGTGGACTTGCGGCTATGTTAAGAGACAGACATAGAAGGAAGTGGTGAACACATCCTTTATGGGTGTTTCCCTAATGGTCACATTCATAGCGACAGGAGCAGAAAAAGAGAAGAAATCAGAAACACCTGGGAATAATCAGACACTGTCATAAAAAGGAAAGTTAAAGCATTATACAAGAGCCACACCATTTTTGTTTCTCTACAAGTCAGGAAGGAAATGTTTATTGTGGAGGTGTGTTGAACTTGGCAGGTAGTTAATATTCAAATTAGCCCTCTAGCTTTAAACTGGAATTTTAAAGGGGGTCTGTGCTATATCTTTTAGATGAATGACCTTAAGGAGCATGGACCTGTGGTTAATCTGACTGAACACTGGATGTCACTATTTATACACACAAATAGTCATTCTGGAGGTATTACATATATGATTCTTAGAACAATCCGCCATGACTTCCACCTTAGTTGAAAGCGTCTTTAATTGTCTATATTCTTGATGTAGCAACCTCAGTGAGCCAGAGCTTCCCCTTTGCGAGTATATGCACAGGACACTTTTCACAGCAGATCTTCTGCATTGGTGGAAGGGGTGCCACCTATGTGGCCTGGTTTCCTGATCGCTCTTCCTCCAAACACACCCACTTTGTGCTATGCATACTGGGGATGGTGGGGGAGTCCTTGACAGACTTATCAGGATCCCAAACCTGCACCGGCTGCTCCCAAACTGGCTGAGTTTCCAGAGTGTAGCCCATATCATCTCCCTCTGCCTTGCCTTTGTGGTTGTTACTGAACAGCGGCAACACATTCCTGCCACTAGCATTATAGTTCAAGAAGGCAGGGCAGTCATCCACGCAAGACAGCTCATGCCTCCACTGAACTGTGGCAGAGAGGTCCTTTTCCTTTGAATCCCCAAGAGCTATGGGACTGGGAGGCTCTGCCCCTTCAGGCACCCCAAACTCCACCCGCTTGAAAGGAAGCTTTGCATTAAACTTCATAACACCAATCTCGGAGAGTTTTTCTGCCTTTCTGGCCCCCACTCTTGGGGCAGAGTAGCTGATCTCTGAGGAAAACCATGTACAAAAGTGCTGACACTAGTCCAATGTATAATTTCTTGCTTGTGTTATCACAGCACTGCATCAAATATGGAAGCATTTTAAAAATCTAATTTAGTTTATTTCACGTTTTAGGGCTTGCGTATTTTTACATTTATTCAGCGTGGTTAATCAAACTAGATTTGCCAGTTTCACTTTCTTCTGCTCAAACACAGTGCTCTTGTGTTTAAAATTTCAATATCATAGGGAAAAAATTGAATTAAAAATTCATGAAATCTTGCTAGTTATATTAGATTTTATAAATACATGTTTAAAAAAAAAGAGAGAAAAGGTTATTAGGACACTAAATAATTCTGATTCCCCTTGGCTTTTACTGCAGTCAAGAGAGAAAAAAATTCACAAAAGCATAGCCACGGTAGATATACAGCATATTTTAAGACCAAAAACTAATTTTAATTTAAGTGAAAGTGTAAGAGGAAGTTTGCAGCTTGACAATACTAAAAGCTGTCTTCTGCAGAGAATAATTAAGCAGGGTCCAAATATTGACGACAAAATTTCTTCTTGTGGCTTGATTCTGTGAGACACTGAATCCAGCTGAGCCCAGGAAAATCTCTCAATGGTATGCTGTAGGTACAACCACTGGCACTGATTTCCATTTTACCATCCTATAGATTTCTCCCTCAGTGTGGCTGTAGGTCTTGTGGATTTTCAGTCATCTCCCACCTAACCTTACTCAAAGCTGCTCATTGGCTTGCAGTATCAGGTCATTGACTTGAAGGTTTAGCATCTTCCATCATGCCTGTTCCTGATAGATGCTTAGTACCTGCAGCCCCCAATGAAAAGTTTGATTCCCATCCCATTGAAATCAATTCTAAAATTCCCATTGATTGCAACAGGAGCAGGGGCAGGCAATAGGAGCTAAAGGCATTTGGTATCTTGTGGGCTGAGTTCTAAATGACCTATCATAGACTTCTTCTTCTTCCTAAAAAGCATTTAAAATCATAAGGCCATACCATTAACTGTTTTATGCTGCTACTCTAAAATTCATGGTCAAGCTAGACTTGTTTCAGCCTTTGGGGCTTTTAGGCTCTGATTCAGCAAAGCTCTTAAGATCAGTTTTTAAAAAAAAGGTATTTAAGTACCTAAAGTTGCAGATAAGCAGCTACTGGGATGTTCAAAAGCACATAAGGTTGAGACCCTGAAAGGCACCTAACATTGAAATCAATAGGAGTTAGGTACCTAGGCACTTTTGAAAATCACAAAGCGCTTCTTTAGGCACCTAAGTACCTTTAAAAATCTGCCCCTTAAGCACATGCTTACAGTTAAGCTCACGCTTAAATGCTTTGCTGAAACAAAGCCCCAAATATTAACTGAAAATATATCTAGTGTTTTACAGATGTTTGGTTTCAGGTACAATACATATACTTTAGGAATCATTAAAAAGGAGGGGATAGAGAATAAGACTGAGAATATATTATTGCCCTTATATAAATCCATGGTATGCCCACATCTCGAATACTGTGTACAGATGTGGTCTCCTCACCTCAAAAAAGATATTCTAGCACTAGAAAAGGTTCAGAAAAGGGCAACTAAAATGATTAGGGGTTTGGAGAGGGTCCCATATGAGGAAAGATTAAAGAGGCTAGGACTCTTCAGCTTGGAAAAGAGGAGACTAAGGGGGGATATGATAGAGGTATATAAAATCATGAGTGATGTGGAGAAAGTGGATAAGGAAAAGTTATTTACTTTTTCCCATAATACAAGAACTAGGGGCCACCAAATGAAATTAAGAGGCAGCAGGTTTAAAACAAATAAAAGGAAGTTCTTCTTCACGCAGCACACAGTCAACTTGTGGAACTCCTTACCTGAGGAGGTTGTGAATGCTAGGACTATAACAGCGTTTAAAAGAGAAATGGATAAATTCATGGTGGTGAAGTCCATAAATGGCTATTAGCCAGGATGGGTAAGGAATGGTGTCCCTAGCCTCTGTTTGTCAGAGAGTGGAGATGGATGACAGGAGAGAGATCACTTGATCATTGCCAGTTAGGTTCACTCCCTCTGAGGCACTTGGCATTGGCCACTGGCGGTAGACAGATACTGGGCTAGATGGACCTTTAGTCTGACCCGGTACGGCCATTCTTATGTTCTTATGTTTACTTGACTTTTTCCAGCACTATATTAATGGTAAAGTGCCCTAGAATCTGGACAATGGGCATGAAGACCCAAATTCTGCCTGGACTGTGCAGTTGATCATATCTAAAAATCAGTGGCCCTTAAGAGTAGGTCATGTTTGGAAATTGTCTGCCCTGACTCTAGCACTCCTAACCTGCAGAAACACTGCTCCACTTATCCTTTTGCCTATGGCCACAAAGAGGTGCTGTAGAGTTGGGATTAATGATCATCAGGCAGTGTGTTAATTTAGCCACACCCTAAACTATTTCCAGCTCCAACCCATGCACACATTTCTGGCAACAGAAGTAACCCCGCAGGATGGCAGCCACAGTATAGGTCCATATTAATGTTACTTTATTTATATGCCAGTTGGTGGGGGGATGGGTTATGTCAGTTTCATGGTTCTAGACAGAATTTGGCCAGAGATGTTCTGTAAAGAGGTAAAATTGTATTGTCCTTTCTCCTAAAAATATATTACAGTCTTACGGCAATAGAGGTCCTCCTGACAAAGCGATACAAAACTAGTAAGCTGCTGCAGTTTGTGGCTTCAGCTTTGATGCAGGAACATCTCAAGTATGCTCAGAGTATATAAAAGCCTATGGCTGTCTCTTGTTAACAAGGTGCAGAGCTTTTCTCCTTTGCATGCAAAATTCCAAATGCGGAGCCAGATTGAAAGAGGAATACAGTAGACATTTGTGATTTTTATAATGCCCACAAGCATCTACAGATGTGATCCCATGTAATGAAGCATGTGGCCCTAAATGGGAATTATTTGCAAACAGCAGGATCTCCTGGCAGAAGCAATGACACTTGCTGTGTTCTGAAGGCTTCCCCTCTAAAACCATGTTTGGTTAGCACCTATGCCCTGTTGAAATTGGCACAGCAAATTCAGAGTGGGAACAATGCCAGCCTAGCAGATGGGAATGACTGTAGGCATGCCAGAGAACCAGTATGTTCATCAAGTTTGAATATTAGGGACAGATTCCAGTCCAAGAATGTAAAAATGACAGGCTGTACACAGCATCTGTACCTTAGGTTAAAGGACTATACCATCTCTTTTGAATTAATACAGTGAATTCAGCGCTGAGACCTAGGAGCTTCAGGACTGTAACAAATACTTTCCACTTATTCAGCACTGTCCAGCCAGTGATCTCAAAGCAGTTTGCAAATATCAGTGAAGTTAGCTTCATCACCACCCTGTGAGGAACGTAAATATTAACTCATTGTACAGATGATGAAACTGAGGCATAGCAGCATTAATGGACAGGCTGTGCCCACTTTGGAGGCCAGGTTGCAGGACCGCAATGCCCCAAAGAAAGCTCTGGGAGGATTCTGTCTCAGAAGACACAATATTTCCCCAGCTCCCTGCCATGCAGGAGGTGTGCATATATAGTATTATTCCTTTGGATGGTGCAGACTGATTACCACTATGCAGCTGTCCAGCTCTTCCTCTCACTTTTGGATTAGTTTACTCTGCAGAGGCACGGGACAGCTACTTCCCCTGACCCTTGTTCAGGGGGTATGAAGGCTCTTTTCATTCTTCCAACCTCTTACCACCCACAATCTTGCCCTACGTGACTTGTCTAAAGTCAAATAGGTCATCCATGGAACAACCAGGAATAAAAGCCAGGTCTCTCTACTCTCAATTCCGTGCCTTCACCGCAAAAGAATATTGCCCTCTAAAACTAAGAACCTAATGCCACAACCCCACTCTGTACAAAGGCCCACAATTTCAAAAGGGTTTACTAATTAGGGATGCCTCCATTTTGTCCCCCCAAATTTATGGACACACTTGAAAATTTTGGCCCAATTGTAGCCTAAAGTTTGGCCTCCTATACTGTTCTTTAGAGTTGCAGACAGGCCTGGGTTCCCCTCCCAGCCACTGGGAAGTGGCACAGGACCTAGAGGTGGAATGGAAGACTGTCTAAGGTGGCATTCTGACAGCTTGTCTGGTGAGACTTTAATACCCTGGAAGGAGGGCCAGGCCAGAAGGCTGAGTCAAGAAGAGGGAGCACTGAGTCATGAAGAAAGAGAAGGACCACAGTGTGAGCAAGTGAAGACAGGGGGTGCCATACACAGTGAAAGCTGATTTCCCAGACCTAGCCACCTAGCTACATCTGCAGTGAGTGGAGCCCTTTACAGTGCTGCAGCCGGACCTCCTTTCAAAACACAGTCTTCAAAATATGGCTGAAATGGAAGTGATGGATACGGCTTGTGGTTGGCCCTCTAGTGACAGGTGAATTTCACCTTTCAGGGGCATTAAACAGAAAACTTTTGGTTTATACTTTGAACAACAGGATTTTACCTGACTATGCATCTATGGTTTCTTCAGACTTAAAATTTATTCTTAATCATCTGTATCTTGTGTTAAGAATTTTTGTGGCCTATGGTGCAAAGCACTCCGTGGAGTTGAATGAACAGATATGTCAATAACATTTTATCTCTTTGGCTTCCTGAACCAGTCTGCAGCCATAGAAGTTCAACTATATCTAGAGGGGAAACCAGCTGATGTTTTATACTGCTTCCACATGACAGTTCACAATGATTGTGATCAGTTTTGCTTGTTACCAGCTTTCTGGAGGGCAAAGTGAATGGAAATTCAGTGATAAAAAAGGATCGCTGAACACAGGGGCAGCTCTAGACATTTCGCCGCCCCAAGCACGGCGTCATTCAGCGGGAGGTCCACCGAAGCCGTGGGACCAGTGGACCCTCCACAGGCATGCTGCCGGAGGCACCCTGCCTGCTGCCCTCCCGGCGACTGGCAGAGCGCCCCCTGTGGCATGCCGCCCCAAGCACACGCTTGGCATGCTGGGGCCTGGAGCCGCCCCGGCTGAACAAAATCACTACAAAAAATGCCAGTTCCATGAAGTGGAACTGTTCAGTGCTGACAGTTCCATGTTGCACGTCAGCCAGCATTTGTGTATGGTAATAATTACAGTCTGAATAATGTTAATGTAAGTTCAGTTCAGGGCTGTTGTGGGCACCTCACTCAGGAAGGAGGTAAAGAGCTCCTCTGGGCACCATCTGCCTCAACCCAATGGAGGTGTGAGGCTTGTCAAGACTGGAGATAGGCGGAGCTGTAAAAGGAAGGATCCCTGCTCAGTCCAGTGTGGCACTCTGAAGAAGTAGGATTACAACTCAAATATCCCTGGTCCCTGAAAGTAGGGGTTGCTGATTGGGGAAACAGCTTGAGCGCCCTGGGCTATATCTACACTACATCTTATGTCGACATAACTTATGTTGCTCAAAGGTGTGAATAAATCACCCCCCTGAGCAACATAAATATCACTGACATAAGCGCTGGTATGGACAGCACAATGTTGGTGGGAGAAGTTCTGCCATGACATAGCTTCTGCTGCTCGCAGGGGCTGGAGTAGTTAATCCGATGGGCGAACTCTCTCCCATCAGCTATATTAGAGAGCTTACAGCTGCGCAGCTCCATCAGTGCAACTGCGTTGCTGTAAACTCTCTAGTGTATCCATCTCTTGGTTGCCCAGGCCCTCTCAGAAAGGAGAAGGGGTGTGGTTTTGTTTGGTTGTTTTTTTTTTCCCCTTTGGCTTCCCAAAGGCCTAGGACTCTGCTTTTTGTGGGCTGTGGAAGCATGCTGACTCTTTGTATGGACTATTTTAACTCCCCCTTTCCCCTGCCCCCTCCAGGAGGGCAGGTGCCCTGAACCGCACAGCTGAAGGGCTGAGCCCTGAACTCGGAAACAGAAGCTGTCAAAACACTTAAAGGGAAGATTTGAGAGATACAGACTACTACAGCTGCAAGCAAGGATATTCTGAGTATGTTTACATAGGGTTGGTGATCTATGGTGTAGTTGGAAAATTGGAAGAGATGATTCCAATAACAGGCTTTGGGAAATATGAGATAAAATTCCCGGTGGATTTAAGCTGTTACAGTTTTCTGTAGTATGGCAAATTTTTAATGGAAAACTCAGGGCACACATTAAAATACTGCATGTTAGCGCACTAATACACTTTTTAAAGGCCCTATTGGAAATTCATCCACTAGGAGACAGTCTGAGGCTATGAGAACTCTTTTTACAAAGGTCTGTTTAAATTAAGCTTGAACAGAGGTCCCAGAGGTAAATAACAATGGCTACTCTGACTCCTCCTAAAAGCAATAACTGAGGCACACGTAAAATATAATATCAGCTGTTATGTCTTAACAGGGACTAAAAGCAACATTTAACAAGTGTTGTGTAATGGCAGGTTTGATGTTAAGATCAAACAGCTTGTGAATGCATTTTTGAAAAACATTCTAGAATGGGTATCATGACATAAATTGCACAATACTCAGGAGACTGTAGGAAGGTTTTACTAACAGATGAAAAGACATGGTGTTTGAGAACAAAGAGCACAATCTGAGTATAGAGGAGCTATAAGATCAACTGAGCGAAGATAGGGAGAAATGTCAACGTTTTAAAGACAAATATAAAATGCAAACTCTGGGTTGCTAATAAGTAAACTTCAGGCTTGTATTAGAAGTCTATGACTGGAACTTAAATTTACCTGCTGCTTTTAACACAGAGGGTCAGCAGTAATCTGGGACTCATATCCTCCACAGCCAAGACTCACAATGATTACATTACTATTGCATGGTATTAAAGTTCTGTATTAGCCAGCCTTCCGTGTAAGCTCAGTTATTTAAGGTGATATAAGAAAGCATGGAGTGGTCCCTTTGTCGCCAGCGTAAACTGTGTATTCTCACCAAAGAAGGAAAGCCATGTAAAAGGGAAACAATGAACACTAAACATATGATCCCAAAATTGGTAGTGACAGATGTGTTTGAGGATTATTATTATCAGAATGACATCTAGTACTTCTAACGGGCTAAATGGATTCTGATGTTCAAGTGAGAATTCAGTTAAAGGATAATAATAGGAGATAATAATAAGTAGTGTGGTTTAGAGATTAAGGCAGAGTACCGAGAGAGAGATTTGGGTACTGGTCCCAGTTTTGCTATGGAACGCCTTATATGATCTTCAGCAAATCACTTAACCCCTTAATTGCTCTATATCTAAAATGCAGTTAATAATATCTGCTTGCAAGGGATATTGGGAGACTAAATTCACTGATATTTGTGACGTGCCTTGAGATCCTCAGAATGAGAATTGCTTAACAGAAATACAACGTATTAGTTTATTACATTAAGTTGCCTGTTTCTGTAGCATAACACTTTCAGGGCTAATATAGCGCTCTGATATTCAACTGTTGTTAAAAGAAGCAAAGGCAGGCTCCTGTGCGGCACATATAGAAAGACCAACACAGACAGGGTTAGCCAGTGCTGTAATTTGGAGCAGCCAGGAGTTGCTTTAGAGCACTCTCCCCCTTGTCAATAGGCCGCTCCGCAGCTGGCAGCGGTGGACAGTCCAGACTCGTGTCAGAAGCAGCTAGCCCATTTTTAGTGCATTAGCTCAGTCAAAGCTAGAAAGATGTACATTTGCCCTAAGCTGTAAATTGCACCTCTACCTGCAGTGTAGGTGTGTTTGCGGGGCTCTCCTCCTGCTTCTGAAATACCCGCTTCAGTCTCCTAACAGGGCTTCTGTGGCTGAACTATGCAGTGCCTATACTTGGGGAATTCTACCTTGGGTGGCTGATGATCTTTTTTGCTGCTGCCACAGCAGTCTGCAGGGGCTATAGCAGAGGCAAGAACCCCTCCCAAAAAGTTGGATGGATCTAAGACACCCTGGGCCAAATTCTTCCTGGTGTAATACTATACTTTATGATGGAATAACTTCCAGATGAATTTATCCCCCTATTTCTAGAGTGTGTTTGGAAGATTCCAGCTTGTGCTTGAAATTGAAAGTCCTGAGATCAGTATTATTTATTGGTTTCTGCCAGCTCATACCAACAGAATCAAAATTTGCATGGGAGATCATTAAACAATATATGGTGTTATTAAATAGTAATGGTGGGCCTGATCCTTGAACTCCAAAATACCAACTGAATTGATCCCTAACTTACAAATACAACACAAGGGCCAAGTTCTGCCCTCAGGGTGAAATTCATTCCCATGCGTGGGGCCAGCACAAGGTCTATGCACAACTTTAGATCCACATAAGCCCTACTGTGGAGCAATGTTGGGTTTGTCTGCGCATGTCTGTGGGTTACACATCCACTCTCTGCTCTGTGATCCTTAGCAGAAATTTACTGAGATGATCATATCTACTTTATGCCTGAAAGTCTGGAGTCCCAGGTTTCCAGGCAGCAGGGAACAAGCCCTCCGTGTGCATGAGGCCCTTACTTCAGAATGGCTCATTCATTGCTTCAGTTTCAATAACCACTTCATAGCCCCGTACTTTGGATCATTTGTGTGAAAGTATGTAATTTGCATTAAAGAGATGCTGCCAAGACACTGGCTTTATACTGTTTCACACTCCTGGAGAGAATTATTAATATAACAGCACACAGATAAAAAGACAAAGAAAAAAATTCTGATTGGTTTACACAGGGTTTGTTGTTGTTTGTATAGAATCTTCTTTAGTGCATGTTTATGGCTATGCCACATTACAGATCCGTCCATTAACATCTCAGGCCCCTAAAATGGACTTAGAGTTCATATTGGGAAGAGCAGAGTGAAAGAAAACCGAGACCTTTTCCTTGGACCCAATACATTTCCTTTGCCCTGTTCGCTTCGTTATTGCTGCTCTGAATTAAAGCAGCCTGAAGTAGCCCCTGCCAGCCATGGGGATTAGGGTACAGAGCAGGAAGATAGGATGTAGCCAGCTTTGCTCCCCATATTGGCTCAGCTGAACCCTAGGATCAGGGCTAAGGACTTCAGATGAAGGACAGATCAGCAACATTATCATTATATTACTGTGCAGCTGATGAAAGTGCAAGTAGATCTTGACTATTTATTTATTTATTTATTTATTTGGTAGGGTGTTTTTCTAGTTGCTGACATTGAGCCTGTCTCACCTTTGTGGAACAATAAATATCAACATCAATAGTTCACGTGAATTTGAAGGAGAATGTGATCAGTGGTTCACTTCTTGGACATAAAAGAGGACCATTCTGAGTACAGCCTCAAAGAGTGAGAAGAGTTGGATAAAGAAATTAGTATAATGAAACAAGCAACAAGTCCACAGTGAGCTACCACCACCTATGATGCCAAGAAAGACTGAGAAATGCTTCACATTATGTTGACTGTAAGGGCTTGTCTATGGGGGGTTGTGAACTGGTTCAAACTGAGTTAATCTGCTTGTAAAATGCTAACACACACAATGCAATGCATCACAGTGCATTAACTTCACATTTACCATGAACGCTGGAGTCCTCATGCAAACTGGACTTATATTGGCTGAAAGTTGAATTACGTTGGTCTGTTGTTCATGTGCATGCAACAGCTGCCTCCAAAGGCTATTCCACACAACTTGTGGTTGACCATTACTAAACTGTCTCTGTGCCTGTGTGCCCTCTTCTGGTGTCAAGTTCCCAGAAGGCAGCCTTCCTGTTTAAAAGCTGGCACACAGCCGTATTATGTCTATTTTCTCTTGGGTTCAAGTGTAACTGCTTTCTTGTGATACTACAGCAATTCTACACCACAAACCCCACACCATGCCTTGTGTTGCTGCTTGGAGCCATTCTGAGACCCTGAATCTCATTACCTTTTTGGGAGAAATGTCAGTGCCGGAAGCTCTTGTGGCCAGCCACCATAATAAAGACCTGTTAGTGGAAACTGCAAAACAGATGTCCATGGGTTGCCTACCAGTACCAGATAAAGAGCAAGAAGCTCAGAAGGGTCTACATTAAAATGAAGGATGCAAGGAAAACATTGGGCAGGAGACACGTGACCTGCCTCTCTTATGAAGAATTGGACAGGATTTTACACAATTATACAACTACCTGATCCAGATAGTTTGTGGATCCTGCTGCTGGTTCTGCATTCTCCACCTAAAGATAACAACCAATACTCATCGGAGGATGAGTGGGACGGGGCCAGAGAAGAGCTGTCTCAGAGCCAGGATCTGTTTGGGATTCAGGACTCTGACACAGACCAGGTTGAAAACCAACCCAATTCCAGCAAGCACCCCAGGCCAGGACCAAAGTAAAAGATCCTCTGAAGGGAACTTCAGCAGGTAAGTACCTATCTTTTCAATTTATTATTTATTATTGTGTTAACTACACTAGCTTCTGTTCCAGGTGAGCCATGGCTGCAGCCATTTTACACGAATGTGAGCTAGAAGCTTTTCTGTGTCTCCAGCCTTTGCCTCCCTCTGCCCATACTTTCTACTCAGCCCTCCTATCCATGTTCCCAAGATAGCAGCCGTTCTGCCTGGCCTCCATTACATGCTACAGCCCTGACCATTGGCCATTCTTAGGCCCACACCACGGAGTCAGACCCATCTACCCATTTTCCTTTCTTTTCTGCTTTCCTCAGCTGTCCTGCCCAGTGAACCCATTCCCCACCAGCACCATTCACTGCTCCAAAATGGCAGCCAACAGCATAGCACTGCTACAGCCTCTACACCACCCACTCCTGTGGCAGATTCAAATAACGAAAACATTTATTTGCTCAAAAATGAATGGTTTATTGAGACAGCAGCTACAGGAAAAGAAGTCTGGTTAGGGTTCATAGTTTATATGAGGTATAAATACATATTTTATGCCCAATACAGGTACAAAAAGTACTGCTCCCCACTGAGATACTGCAACATGCATTCTACCATACAATCATTGTAGGACCCTATCAATATTTCCCTGCACTTTTTCCATGTCTGCAGGGGAGATAAAGCAGAACTTAAGACTGAGAAATTGCTCAGCTTTGGTTCTCACATTATAGGGGATAACCGTGTGGTCCTTTCCCCCAGTATAGCCTGCAAGTCCCTTCCACTCCTGGAGCATGTCTGGGGAGACCATCTTGGTGAATAACTTCATAGCATATCTCGCTGTTTTGCCCTTGCCTTTTTGAATAAGGCCATTCTCTGACTCCTAATCACTTGCCTCAATATTACATCATCCAGTCAGGACAGCTTACAGGAGATGTAGAGGGGATTACTATCCAGATAGCCCCCAATGCCCACCATAACCCCTCCAACACCAATGCACAAAGAAAATTGCAAAACGGGACTATACGGGGAACATAATTTCCCTCCTCTAGCACAGTGGCAAGGCAAGATAGCATATACTTATACACACAAAAATCCCAATGCACCCAGTACCTTCCCCACACACTCCCCATCTACCATGTCTGAGGTGCCCCAAAGACCGGGAAGAATCTCAGGGAGTTAAAGTCACTAGTACTTATTAAAGAAATGCTACACGGTCTATCTAGAAAATGAACAATAACCCCCCTGTTTGTTTGGGGTTTTTTTGCACATAACCCATAGCCACAGCATCTGCAATGGCCAGACAATCAAGGGCAGGGCCTTTATCAGTGGCAGAGGGCCTGGCCAATGTGATGGGGGTGGGGGGGGACAAAAAAAGGAAGACTCGGGATGAGATGTTTTCAGAACTCATCGGAGTCCCTTAAAAAAATTCAAAATTGGGTGAGAGGCTGTGATGGGTTGGGTCACAGAGACTCTCTTGGGACTGCCACATGATGTGTTAAGACTACCTGTGAATCCGTTTTCCCTGGCAGCCTGCCTTGTTCAGCCAGACATGCAAGTCTGCTCCAACACAGACCCAGGGTCCGAACCATGTCCCCCAGAAACTGCAGACTTAACTGAAAACAGTTTAATTGCTTCTGTCTCTAGCACCCAGGTCCTCTAGGTCTCCTGTTGTGTTTTATGTCTGATTTGTGTTACTTGACCATTTATAATGCAAGATGATTGGGGAAGTGATCATTCTTCTGTGTCTTGTACACTGATGGGTACACCAATGTCAATTACAAAATAATTAATTTGTAGCTTAATAGATTTTAAGGTCAGAAGGAACCATTAGATCTAGTCTGACCTCTTGTATAACATAGGCCATTGTATTTCACCTAGTTCTCCCTATCTGGGCTCAATAACTTGTCTGACTAATGTACATCTTCCAGTAAAGAATCCCCTTAATTTGAAGACAAGAGGTAGGGAAACCACCGCTTCCCTTGGTGGTTTGTTCCAATGGTTAATCACTTTCACTGTTAAAAATGGTGCCTTGTTTCTAATTTAAATTTGTCAGGCTTTAACTTCCAGCCTTTGCATCTTGCTTTGCCTTTCTCCACTAAAGAGCCCTTTATTACCCAGTATTTTCTCCCCAGAATGATACTTTTACACTGTAGTCAAGTCACCTCTCAATCTTTTCCATAAGCTAAACAGTTTGAGCCCTTTAAGTCTTTCACTGTATTTTTTGCAGCCCTTGGATCATTTGTGTGGTTCTTTTCTGTATCCTAATTTTTTCAGTATATTTTTTTAAAATGCAGACACCAGCACTGTATGCAGGTACTGGTATCGGTCTCACTAAGGTGGTGAACAGAGGTAAAATCACCTCCCTACTGCTACTCCCCTGTATATCCCATCCCAGGATCACATTAGCCCTTTTGATCACAACATTGCATTGGAAGCTTATGATGAGCTACTTGTCTAATATGACCTCTAAATCCTTTTCAGGATCACTGCTTTCCAGTCCCTCATTCAGTTGGTATGGACCTGCATTATTTGTTCCTAGATTATCATAGTTAAGTACTAACAGACAACTTCATTTTTTTCTTGGAAGTCTTAGTTCTGTTTTGCATTAGTGTTTTTACTAAGATAAAACTTCTCCACTTTTTAGGGATGCCATTTTTTTGAGATGTAATTCCTTATATCCAGCATCAAGTCAACATATTCGTCCTGCACTTCAACAATAATCCTGCAAAGACCACCCAGCACTGTAATTTGGGGCTATGGGATAAAACATTGCGGGGAGCTGTCCCATCAAAATAATGGTTGTGGGTCCTTGGGAGCATTTCCACTGTGAAAGTAAGTGAGCATAAAAACTGATCCGAAACTTTTGGAGCAGTAAAAGGGGCAGCACTTCCGTGACTTGTGAAAGCGGCGGAAACAAAGGTGGTGCCACTGGAAATGGTTTCTCAAACGAAGTGCCAGGGGCCTAGCGCCCAGGAGCCCAGGCACGGCAGCGGGGAGATACTGTAGGCTCTTCCGGGCAGGGACCAGCTCCCGCTGCGGCTGTGGCGCCTGGCCCTCAGGCCCGGCTCCTCCAAGGGATTTCGGTGCCGAGCGGCCCTGGCGCCACGCTAGGATGGCGGGCGCGGGAAGAAAGCGGGACTCGGGGCAGGGCGCGCGCGGCCCGAGCGCGGGCGGCGGACGCTCCCCCGCGGAAGGGCGGAGCCGGGGCCGGCTCCGTCCCGCCCCTGCGGCGGGACCAATAAAGTTGCTACAAAGTGACCTTGGGCTGCAGCGTTTCCTCCCCCCCCCGCATCCGGGCGCTGCTCGCCCCCGCCGCGCCTGCGCACCGCGCCCCATTCAGTCCGCTCGACCTCTGCTGCTGCAGCCGGTAAGTGGGGGGAGCCGGGGGTCGCCGCCCCATCTGCCCCGCTCTACCCGGGCCTAACCGCTCTTGCTCCTTTCGCAGAGAGGCGGATTCCAGCGCCGAGGAGGCCCCGGGGACACAGCGCCAGCCCGCAGCCCTCTGCCATGTTCGCCTGCGTGAAGCTCGCCTCCTGCCCGGCCCTGGTGAGTGCCGCCGGCTGGGCTGGGTAGCCTGGACCCCCCCCCCCCCGGCTGCTGGCTTCCAGTCCGAGCTCCGGGACGTGGGGGGCGCAGCAGCTCCTCCGCGGGCTGCAGGCCGGTCCCACCCCGGAGGGCTTCTCCTGTCGGGGAGGGGGGATCGCGGTGCAACGAGTGAGCTGCTCCTGCTCCGGGGCCTGGCTCCCCCAGCCCCTTGCTGCAGGGCAAGTCCCCGCCCCTTCTCTGCAGCCTGGGGCCCCGCGGGGAGAGAGGCGGGTCCCTTCCCCCCCCCCCCCCGCCCCGAGAGCCAGGCGCTGCTCGTGAGGCCTAGCGCCCGCTCAGCCCCTTGCTGGAGGTCAAACTCTAGCTTGCCGCTTCCGCTGTGCGGGAGCCAGACTCCCCGCCCCTGCCGGGGATCCCTCGGCGCAGCCGGCGGCCTCTCCGCTATGCCGCGGACACGGGCCGGGTACGAGTCCGCCTGACCTTAGAGCGCTAGGAGCCCAAGGACACCAGCAGGCCGTACTGGAGACGGGTTCATTCATTCCTCGCTTGCTCGATTTAAGTCTGGGTGGTGTCTCTCAAAACGTACCAGTTCCTTCGTACAGAGTAGCTTGGGGTTTTTTAATGCATTGTAGTGGATTTTTATTATGGCTGCAAAACTCAAGTTTCTACTTTACGCTCATGTTTTAGAGCTAAGAAAAATAGTTACCCTTTTAAAATGAGATCTGAATTATTCTTGCAGCCCTCTGTATTTCACTGTTCAGCTTTAGGATGATGCTCACAAATGAGAAAGTCAGAAGCACTTGTTTTAATGATATAAACAAATGGCTAGCAACTTGAGTAGTGTTGGGTTACAAATGTTCAGTATCTTGCTTTCATTTCAGTTTCTGTGGGGTTATCTCACCCTTTGTTTGTATTGCTGTTACATATATCACACTTAAAACATTTGCTCTCAATATTACAGTGCTGTTTAGCAATGGCTCCAAATAATGGATTAGCATGAACCTAAGTACTTGACATAAAATAACCCATCACAGAAAAGGGGGCTGTGAGTTAGGGAATCAGATGATAAATGTAAGCTTTCTTCTTACCTTGCTTTGATATTGCTAGATGTGTCAATATCTGCACATCAGAAATGTCCACTGCCTTGACCTTAAGATGAAAGACTTAGTGAAGAGTGAAGTCTTTAATCTTACAAAAATCACTATTAAAAGTCAGTGCAGTTGTATAGAAATATGTTTGTGGTCAAATATGTCACTTTTTCTCTTACAGATCCGTGCAGGATCAAGAGTCTTGTACAGACCAATTTCTGCATCAGTGTTGTCTAGGCCAGAGGTCAGGACTGGAGAGGTACCTTATAAACTAAACTCTGTAGCTTCCTAAACTTTCTGGTGAGCCCAAGTATTCTCATCCCATTTTTTCAAATGTACTTTACTAACTAAAATATTGACTGTATGACAGATCAGTAAAGGGTCATCTATACATTTTTCTCCCAACAAAGCTACATTCCATTATGTTTGGCAAGTAACACAGAAGTCTGAACTTCTAGTTACAGGCTCTAGTAAACTCTATAACCACTCTCTGGTTTACTGTATTTGTAATAGAAGAACTACAGAATAACCCAAAACTTCAAAGTAGCTATAAAAGATCTGTTTGAGTCTGTATTTAAATGCTTTTCATGTTTGTTTCTCAGGGCAGCTCAACACTTAATGGAGCCCAGAATGCTGTCTTCCAAGTAGCACTTAGAGAGTTCCAGACCAGTGCTGTCAGCAGGGACATTGACACTGCTGCCAAATTTATTGGTGCTGGCGCTGCCACAGTAGGAGTGGCTGGTTCTGGTGCTGGTATCGGAACCGTCTTTGGTAGTCTAATCATTGGTTATGCCAGGTAATCCTTTTTTTAATATATATATCACTTAAGTTGCATGCAAACATATTTAATGATGAACTTGAAGATATATATTGGTAGCAAAGTCTTGATAAACTTCCACTAAAACAGTCAGTGTGTAGAATTGAAATAATGCCCCTAGAATAAGCCTTCTAACACAGGGGTGGGCAAACTTTTTTTGGCTTTAGAGACACATTGGGTTTTGTAAATTGTATGGAGGGCCAGTTAGGGGAGGGGGTCGTGGCCTGGCCCCCACCACCTATCTGTCCTCCCCCCCAGGACTCCTGCCCTATGCACCCCCCTGTTCCATGACGGAGGGGGGCCCCCCCAGGACCCCTGCCCCATACAACTCCCACCCCACTCCCCCAGGACCCCTGCCCCCATTCAACCCCCTATTCCCCCCCAAGACCACCCTGACCACTGAACTCCTCTGCCCAGCCCTTCTTCCCCGCCCCCCCCCCGGTGCTTCCTGCCCCCTTACTGTGCTGCCTGGAGCACCAGTGGCTGGCAGCACTACAGTTGTGCCACCTGGCTGGCTGCCTCCGCTGCACAGCACAGAGCACCAGGTCAGGCCAGGCTCTGCAGCTGTGCTGCCCCAGGAGCTCACAGCCCCGCCAGCAGTGCAGTGAGCTGAGGCTGCATGGGAGGGGGGACAGCAGGGGAGGGACCAGGGCTAGCCTCCCAGGCCAGGAGCTCAAGGGCCAGGCAGGATGTTCCCGCGGGCCGTAGTTTGCCCACCTCTGTTCTAACATGTTAACCTCTTGGAATATTAGGTAATGGCACACCAGGCCCAAGTGCTGAATTTCTAAGATTTCAGTATATGCAAATCTTACGTGACTTCTTAGGGCAAACCAACTACAGCTAAATCAGTGTTTCATGTTTAGTTCTTCAGTATTAGTTTCAACTCTGAGACTCCAAAACCTATCCTAGACTGAATATAACTTGGAAACATTTTGTAGGGGACAAACTGGATGGTGGATGTTAATATTTAACTTGAGACCCTGTGCCTCTTTTAACCCAATTATCAGGATTGTTCTTGAGATGTAAAATTCTTGCTACAGCCCTGTAATCAATCTTTTACTTAATGTTCTACTAAATGCAGTTTTATAAAATCACTGCAGTAACTACTTCCATGGCAACCAACTAATATCAGACAAGTGATTCCACTGTTGGAGCTTGAGAAGGGGAAACTCCTTTAAAGACGGAGAGATCGTAGTTCCCTGTGTTCATAATTTTGTTTCCCCTATTTCATTTGTTTAATTTCCATACAGTAGTATCTCAAATCTTACTACTGAGGAGACAGCAACTGGCACAGTCATGAAATGACTTGCTGTAGAGTTCCTGCTTTCTCCTCTTTCCCCCCCCCCCCCCCCAACAAAAATATTTGAACACCTTAACTTGTTTCCATTTATGAACTCTCTTCCGAAGTGTTAGCTTGGCACTAAAAGCCTGGTTTTATTTCCCATTCAGGAAACAAAAATATGCTTCTAACCAAACTAGTTACTTTGTCTCTTGAAACAACAACAAAAAAAGACTGTTTCAAGCTGATTTGTGCTGTTCTTGGTTGTGGTGGTGGGGTTTTTTTTGAGGGTGGGAGGCATGGGGGTGGAAGAGGGCAGGGAGGCCAATGTTGCAAAGTACTAATCCATAATTACTTTCTATTCTCTTCCTTCCACACTTCCTCAAGGATACTCAGTTGCAGTTTTGTAACACTAAGGGGGCTGATAAACCATCTAAGGCAGAAATCGTTGAGTAGTATAGGTTATCTGTAAGCTGCCTAAATATTACAAGGGCATTCAGACTAAATCTGGATGTATAACAAACTCAGGCCCCTAGGAATGCTCAGTTGTGTGCATTGCACACTAGTGGAATTAACCAGAGAAATCTTATGCAGTAGTTACCTACCAGCCTATGAACTCTCTCCATGTTGATATGTCTATCTACAAAGGCTCTCTTGGTTTTGCACTTGTATAGACAGGGCCTTCATGTTTGTAATCTTGTGCATGTGTAAAATGTCATACCCAAACGTATATATTAATATGCAATGTGTACACTTTAAATCTAGTCTTGACTTGCTCAGAAGTCACGATTGTATGGTGAACGCTGTTAACATTTGTGTGGGTTTACTGTGTTTTCCCTGCTATAGCAGAAAATCTGTAGCATGAAAGTTAATTTAAAATCCTTAACTGGCTCTGTCAGATGCATCAAACTACATTAGCATAAACTGTTAATTTGTATGTATATAAAACAATCTTATACCTGCACGTTCTCTTCTAGAAATCCCTCTCTGAAGCAGCAGCTGTTTTCATATGCTATCCTGGGATTCGCCCTGTCTGAAGCTATGGGTCTCTTTTGTCTGATGGTTGCTTTCTTGATCCTGTTTGCAATGTGAAGAGATCTGCTGTTCGTAATGTTAGCGTTAGTAAACTACAAATGTAATTGTATGTATTTTACTGAGGCTCCCAAAATGTTGGTGTCATGGAAACGAACATTATTTCCAAAGTCATTTCATTAAAGATAATAACTTTAACTGTTTGGCTGTCGCCTTCATTTTATTAATTTGAACAGTGTCTCTTGGTATGACTTTTTTTTGGGGGGGAAGGATGTTAGTTAATGTGAAAAACTGTAAATGAGGCTTATACTGACCTGCAGTCACCACAAATTTCTCCTGATCCCAGTGAATTCACATGGAGTATAGAACCCTGAAACTAAAACTTAATGGCATTCCGTTTGAAGTTATGATGCACATCAAGGGCTTTCTCTACGTAGTCACTGCATATGTCAATTTTAATTTGTAGTTTTGATGCATTTGTCATCTTTCTGGTTAAAGACCCCTAAAATAGCCTCTCTAAGGCTACTGGTGACCTTAGGTATATGAAATACTAATGGCTTTTGGAATAACATTCAGAACCACAATTAAACTTTTAGACCTTTCTCCTCTATTAACCATTTTGTTTCCTGTTCCCATGTTCTATTCCAATACTGCTGAACTAGATGATGTGTTCCATAGCACCTTTCATCTAAGGATCAAAATTGGGGTAGTCAACAGGCAGATCAGAAACATCTGCAAGTCCAGGTTTGAACAGACCCTGAAATCTCTTTACTTATTTTCTCTGGTGTCTGGAATTTGACTGTACCTTGACCAAGAAATTTGGACCTTGATTAAAAAATAGACTACCCTGATCTAAATGCTCCACAAACTGGTAATGAATCCCATGGATCCAATGGATCCAGAAGCTTGACCTGTTTCAAACCTCATTGCTCAAAAGTGGTTCTGCAGACCACTCTTGATCAGTCGTGACCCGTGTCTCAGACTCTTTAAATATCAGTTTACAAACTAACTGGGTCAGAGTTGACTATTTGCAGGAAATCTTTAAAATACCAGGGTGTGTTGTTCTATAGTGATTCTGCTTTAAACAATATTAATGGGGCTGATGACCATATGCATTTTTGCTTGTCTAAACTACAGTGTACATGTGTCTGAATCAGCTTAAGAGATCACTTTCTCAAACTACACACATTCTTGGAGATCAGGACATGTAGTTGAAGTGTGGTGCTAACTTAATGCATATACTGGCTAGCTAACTTTGATTACTTAAAAGGGCTACCACCTGCTGTGACATAGAAGTAATTTGCATGGAAAGTACAGAAAATCCCAAAGAAGCTGGAGGGAGAGAGAGAGGGTTGGTTTTTTTTTTTTTGTAAAGTAGGCATAGCAATGTAACTTGAGCTGGTGTTAAATAAGCTGTACACTAAATCTTGTAGCTGTCTTAGACAATTATGTACATAACTCCACATTTTCTCTAACACATTTACAATAATTCAGTCCTAGCTGCCTTACTAGCACAATTGTAAAAGTTATGACTAGCTCTAAAAGAAAATTGAAAATTCCAGTCACCCTTCCACAGGGCAGCAATATTAAATAAATGCATAAGACCCTTTACCTCTCACAGAAGGTGTATTAGGTAGCAACAATCTGCTAAAGGCTTAGATGATCACAACTGCTTGTTCTAACCCCCTAGCAAGAAAAACATCACTAATGTTCATCTTAAACTCTCGGTCCCTGAAACTTCTACCTGTTGCAAGTAATTTAAAATAGAATTTCTTGGAGTTTTGTAACCTTAAAAGCGGCAGAGTCCTGTGGCACCTTATAGACTAACAGACATATTGGAGCATGAGCTTTCGTGGGTGAATACCCACTTCATCGGATGCAAGTGGGTATTCACCCACGAAAGCTCATGCTGCAATACGTCTGTTAGTCTATAAGGTGCCACAGGACTGTGTCGCTTTTACAGATCCAGACTAACACAGCTACCCATCTGATACTTGTAACCTTAAGTTTACTTCCAACCAAGTACGTTCCATTATTCTCCCTACTTAGTCATCTGTCTTGCTGCTGCAAAACATTTAAACATTGAGCAGGCAGTAGAAAATCCTTTGACATTCAGAAAGACTATTGTTTAAACATATCCCCAATATAAAAGACAAATTGAACATTTGTAATTTCAGTATTGAAATAAATATTTTTTTCACTGTTAATAGATGCTCAAGAGCAAAAAGCTGCCACTGTAACTTGTATGGGTTTTTGTATGTGCATGTTCTCCTTCAATATCCTATCTTAAAACCTTTGTTAAGCCTGCAGGCATCTTAGTATTGAGTGTAATTAACTGTTTCAAGTACACAGTAAATGAGCCTTCCCTACACACCACTTAAGAGGTTAATGTAAGTAGACCTAATCAGTCACCTATCTTCTGCAAGCTGGAAGAGGCTTGGGGAGGGGATACCACACAAGCTTTAGGAATCAACACCAACCTTCCCTCTCACCCGCTTATGGTGATGAGAAAAAGTGCCTGTATGGTGGCTTCTCCCAAGCCTTACATGGTTTGGGGATGGTGGTAGAGGGAGGCTAAAAGGTTTCTGCAGGCTACTGAGAGCTCTCTGACATAATCCTATGGTGGGAAATAGGAGCTAGCTACTGTCTGAAGCTGCCAACAAGCCAAAATGTAGTTTTTGAAAAATCTTGTGTGGCAACTTTAAACTAAATCCTATTGTTCTTATTCCTTAGATATTAAACAGGGGAGTTCAATGAACCATCATCTATGTTATTTGCCATTTGGACTGTGATAATGCCGGGTTTGTGAGTGGTGGGGGGGGCATTGTGGTTAGGAACCCAATATGGCAGGGATTGTACAAACGCATAACAAAACCAGACTTGCCCATTAGAAGAATTGTTGAGATTTTTGGGGATGTCAAATCATGTACCTAACTGATCTCAAATAAATCCAACCTTTCCCATAAAGATAATCTACCATCTTAAGACCAATATTTCATTGTTTTTGATTTATAGAGGGAGGGGGTGCAAAATTCAGGTTATAATGTCAACTTGAGTGCAAATTTAAAGGGACACTTGTCAAGCTGATTTTTTTTTTTTAATAGAGTACTCTTGAAAAAAATAGGGCCTTAAGAGGTTGTTTTTAACAAGGGGTTTTCTTCATGATTTGTATTGCAGTAGCTAGTAGCTCTGGTCATAGATTAGGACCTCATTGTGCTAGGCACTTTACACACAGGAAAAAAAACAACAGGCCTGGCTCTGCTGTTAATATTTAGAAGGGTCTTTTTGGTGGACCCATATGCAACATTACCAAAGATGCTTGCAGACACTCCTCCACCATCACCTACTCTTTTATCTATGTATGTGTCTGTTTGTAGCCTCTGCAATGTCAATTTACTGATAAATACTCTTGCAAAGCTCTGAAAATGTGCTGTCAACCAAACAGAGAAACTGATTATATAACTAATGAGAGAGAAAAGATGGGGGAAGTAATATCTTTTATTGGCCCAACATCTGCTGGTGAAAGACGAGTGTTTGAGCTTACTCAGAGCTCTTCTTCAAGTCTGGGAAAAGTACTCATAGTGTCAAGTCTACATACAAGGTGGAACAGATTGTTTAGCATATGTAGTTAACACATGTAATAGACCACTGAAGGGAAAGTGGGGAGGACTGGCTGGACTGGACAAATGTGTTTTGGGCAGTCCAGCCAGCATTACGAAGTTGAAAAGATGTGCAGAACATTAACAGGTGTAAGCAAGAATATAACTGCAAAATATTGAAGCAAAGAGCAAAATATACTGAAAATATTGATGTGCACTGTTACATCTAATGGAACTGTACATCTTCAAGATACGAGTTTGTTCCCGTGCATAGGAATAGGGGCAGAACACCGCAGCTACTGCTGATGGTGTGTAGTGCTATGGCTCATTGACTTGCTCTCCGACTCCCACACCTAGAATTGTACATATGCTGGAAGATATGGTGCGATGGAAGTGAAGTGATGGGACTGGACATGTGGGTTGGGCAGTAGAGCTTGGAATTGACTGGCTCATAATCCCTAACAGTCTCTCAGATGTCCCTTTGAAATGCCATGTCTTGCTCCCTCATCTCCCTATCATGGCAAAGACACTGTGTCACCATCTTTTCAGCCAGAGTTCACATCTCCTCTGTCACTAGGTTCTCCTTTTTTTCACTTTGGAGCCCTCCTGCTGTTGCTGAACTCCATTTTGTGATGCTGGTCTTACTGCCTGGAGAGTATCAGCTCTTCTGTTGTTGGGCTCTCAGGCTGTATAGCCGTTAGCTCACAGAGAGCAGTCTCTTAGGTGTCCTCTCCTCGCTCACTACAGCCGAGCCTCTCTTGAAAGTTCTTAAACAAACAAAAAGTCTGAGTCCCAATGTAGTTTTACATCCTTCCTGTGTAATTTGGAAAAAGAAATTGTAACTTTTATCTCATGCCATTCCATTCACTACCTTGCTGTGATTGCTAGCTTCTGCCAGATTCCAAGCTTGGTTCCTAGAAAAAAAAAATGGTGAGTACCACAACCTTCCCATTAAGCAAAATGTTCACTGAAATAGGGGAGACTTCTTGAGAGGTGGGTGAGGAGATCAGTCCTGATGAAGCAGCAGCATTGGTGATTATTTCAAGCGTGGTCTAAGCTGCTGTGTGTCTGAATTAGCTGGGGGTTCGTCAAGCTTGGTATTGAGTGAGGAAAAGACAGGCAGGACCAGGGTAACACTAAAAAGCCAAGTGGCTGCGTTTATTTAGGGGATAATTACAACTTGGGCTGGGGGAGTAGGCAACTTTGGCTGGGATGGTATCAAAAGTACAAACACACCCCAAAACACAGTAATAATACACTTTATACTGCTCACCACACCACACCAAATAGGCAGACACACCAATCACACAGATAGGAATCGGGTTCGTCAGGGCGATGCCCGGTGCAAACACAGAAAAGAGACCCACGGGCCACTGCCTCGGCCACCCTTGCTTTCACACAGAGGGTAAACCCAGAGTGTGGTGCGGCTGCAGCTGGGCAGATTCCACTCACTCAGACCGCGGGGACTGGACCCCCTTGGTCAGCTACCCTCTAAGTAGAGGCAGCTCCCAAGTTAAACACACACACACACTGGACACAGACAGAGCAGTGATTCAAACACATAAAGCAGTTGGCAATTAACAATTTAATAACAGCTAGAACTATTATACAAGCTAGCTAAGCAATTGTGCAATTCTGAGCTCACTAATACAATCCTGATATCCTGAGTAGATATTTGGTACCAAGTTAGGGAGGGGAACAAATAAAAGGCTAGATAAGCTAACTGTCAGATATCAAAAAGCAAATACCGCACTCCAGGCGCAGCTGACCAGCAGAACAGACACCAGAAGCATGACGAGCAGACAGGGATCGGGTCCAAACGACAACGAATCCAAACGATACGACACGAGTGCACTTTACCGGGAGGAGACCCTGGCCCGAACGAGTGATCAGGTCCTTCAGCTAACACGCGGATGCTCCACACAAATTTTGGGGGGAAACCTAGTTTTATAGAAGGGTCTCACTCCCTCGTGTCAGCATCTGATTGGCTCCCTGGTCCCTCCTCCCTTCAGGTTTCGAGCTGTTGCCACCCCACGTCGGAAGGCTTTGCACACGGCACACTGGAGTTGACGAGTAAACAAACCTGACCCTTAGATGACTGGGTCCAAAAAAGAGCAGGAAAATGAGTCTCTGGGCAGAATTAACCTGACCTCCAGACGACCGACCCAAAAAAAACAGGTTGCTGGGCAGAATCAGGCCTCCACACACAGAACTAGCCTGACCTTTAGATGGCCCAGCAGGAGAGAAAAAAAACAAAAACACAGGAGAGCATACACAGCTAGTGTTGCTGGGCAGGATTGAGTCTCTGCCCTCTCTTATACAACAGGAACCTGGTCCAAAATGGAGGCTGCCTTGTCCTTTTAACAGGACAAGATGGCCATGGACCGACAAGTGGCCATACATAGCCATAACTATGAATCGGATTGCGACACTGTGGAGTTAGGTGATATGGTCCTGTTAGAGATCCCGGTCTGGAAGGGGAGAGCAGATATTCCAGGGCTCGGACTGGAGACCTTCTGATTGTGCAAGGGAAATCTTTCTGTGTCTTGTAGTAGCTGAACTTCAAAATGGCGAGAGGGGATTTGTGAGCTACGGGGGAGGCAAAGGGAGGCCTGCCTTGCACAGGTATAGTGGAACTCTGACTTTACAATAACAATAATGGTTGTGCCCACATTACCTGGCTGAGATGCTATATCCTCCACTAGTTCTTCCATGAAAGGCTCCTCTACTCTACTGTGCTCACTGGAGTTTGGTTTACCAAAGAAATCCTGGAATTTGGGACCAAGGTCTTCTCCAGGCTGGCTGTTCACAACCAAGGGGGTGGCTTCTGTGTCTTTACAGACATCCACGTTGCAAGCTTGCACCCATCCTGACATCACAGATGAGCGTAGGCTGAAATGAGAACTGCACACAGGATGATGCTTAGAACACCACCCAGCGCCTCATAAAATGGGCAGCTCTCAGATGGCATGGGGCTTGGAACTGTTATTCTTGACCCTCCAACCTTGAGCCCATTCATCTTCTCCCTGCTCCACTGTCCGGTCCAGTTGATCCCATGATTGGCCAACAGTTTTGGGGCTATGGCATCTTACAGGTGGGCAGTTCTCACTCAAGGTCAAAGGTCAACCAAGGTTTTAGTATCATCCTTTGGCCAGGTGGCAGTATGCCTGGCAAGCATTTTTCTCACTGCTGTGTTGGAGACCAGAGATGACAAAAGTTGAAGGTACTTCTAACAGTGTAGGTCCAAAGATGCTGAGTAGAATTATAGGAAGGTAGCCAACTTCCAGGTTGGTGACAGAGCACAGGTAGATGGTAAGATAGAGCATAGGATTCGGTGCTCTGAGGACTTCTGGAAAGGGATTGGTGGACCATTATTGATTGTTGTGACCGGTCGTAGCTGCACATTTTCACTGCAGACATTTAAAGTTAGCAAAAAGCAGCAAGCTAACATGTGGCTTAGCCCATACCAAAAAACATTGCCAAAACCGTATGGCAAGATTATGATATAACTGGAGGGTGATGGCGTCTGACTATGGAGTGTGTTAACAAGAAAACTAGTGATTCACAACAAGTTAATTCTCTAGAGAAGACAAAGCCCAGGTTACAGTGTGGAGCACGACCACTACCTTTTGGCCAACAAGTGAAAAAACTTGGAGCAATGCTGAGTGATCACATCATACATTTAATGACTAAAGCTTAGCTGTCACAGCCAGTCAAGAAAGCATGGAATATATAAATTAAAGAATTTTAAAGTTTTTCTAGTTCTAATTCAGGAAATTTCCTTGCCTTTGAATAGTTAAGATTAATATGAGGATTAGGCCTGCACATGAAGGAATGTAAAGCCTTATCTGAATTTTCTTAAGGTATAATGAAGTTATTACTTAATTTGGTACTGTAGATCCCTACCAGTTTTGAAGTGTATTTTTTTACATCATTATCATATGTCAGGATATAATCTATACATTTGTTTTATTTAGTCATTCATAACTAATTGTAACAACCATGCCATTGGAAATAAAGGCTCTGCACATTGTTTTATGGTTTAACAAATGACTGCAACTTTTATTAGTTTATTAAAAAACCTGCAATAAGAATATTTATATAACCAAAAGCATGCCCTCCTTTCTATCCATCAATAAAAGTTGAACAATGCAACCCTTTTGCTCTCCAGCCACAACAGGCTCAGAACCAAATTGGATACAAGTTACTCTTCCAGATAACATTGGGATTTGGTCCAGACTAAAATTCTCAAATCTGATTTGTCAAGAGGTATGCCTACCTCTCTGCTCAATGTTAAAGTACATCTCCTCATCCAAATGTTCACCAGATAACATGGCCTTACTCCTGCCTCTGTACAGGAGCTTAGGATAACATCTGGGCATAATTATGCACTATAATTTCAATTGACCACCTGCCAAGTAATCCTGAATTACTCCAATCAGCTCTTAATATGAGATAATTTCTGACTTTGGATCTCTTATCCACTCTGAATAGCCTTCATCTTAACAAGACCTACTCTGTTCCTTTGCAACAGACCAGTCTTGCCTAAATGAATGACACCTATGAGAAAGGCCCAGTCCAGTCACAAGGAAATACACTGTTGGCATCAGCTGGATACAAAAAACATGAATACCTTGTCAACAAACAACTGGTAAAGCACTCCAAAACCAAGGCCAATGAAAGCAATAACTTTTTTTTTAAATGAGAACAAACTGATAGCCAAGAAACGACCATCCTCATAGAGAAAAAGGGTGATTAGGCGACCTGGATGAATGAAGGATATTTACTTTACAGATTTTCCCATTTGCACACTTCTGTGGCACAGTCTTGGCTCCCTGATCCATCTAATGTCTCCTGGAAAACCAGAGTCAGAATCACAGCCCTATCTGCCCACTTAAGAATCCTAGCTGGTGGGACCCAACTTGACTGGCCCCAGAAGCACCAAAAGACTTGACTTTACCCTGAACACTCAAAAAATGCAGTCACAAGTGATGATTTAAAAACTGATTATATTCAGAATCATTAGCTCAAATATTCTGAAGAGCAGACAGCAAGGGCCACACCATCTCAACTGTGATTGGACAGCAAGGATTTATCCAACGGGCTTTGATAATGTTCATCCCTCTAGGAGCTTGAGTACCTGAAAACTCTTACACAGGTTGCGGAAACAGAGACAGGCACAAAATGAAATGCCAATCTGGTGGGACAATACTATAGATAGTGATAGAGTCTTCACTGTACTGACTTTACTGAAAACTGCATCACCTGCTCTTCTGCAATGGACCACAACAGGAGAAAATCTGGTGGCACTCTGAACACCATGAACTCAGAAAACCTGTTTTGTCGATTGTTCTAGTCCTAGCTATAATCTCTCTCTCATTTGGTAACTGACAAAGAGGCAGTTAATAGAGACCTTCATTGCTTTTACTCAGAGATTGCTCTGCTTTCTCCCCAGCCAGATCTAGGCCACTATAATGGCTATATAGCATATGGTGGAGTGGGATATATTGGGGTTTAGCACTAGCAGTTCTTGTTCCTCATCTTGTCCTTGCTGCTTTGTTTTGTCTGTTCTTGCATCCAGTCCCCCGCAGTTTCTGGGCCAATTTGAGACTAAGGAAAGGTAGGGAACTGCATGACTAGCCTTGTAGCCCAGAGTTCTCTCATCACATTTAGGCAACCAGTGCTGCAAGCCATGTGGTGCTAGCAGCCGGTAGCTGGTACATTTTAAAATGTAGCACCTCAGAAATTGGTACTATGTGAGAGTGGTATAATTGGAACAGGTGTGTTGGAATAATTTGTATAGTGAGGGTTCTGAGAGCCATTGAACCAAACTGTAAACCCTGTATAAGATAGAAACCACTTCCAGCCAGCGGGTGTGTCAGCACCCCCAGCACCTATTAGTTGGAAAGTATAAAATCCCCATTGTCCCCTACTCTTAAGCCTTTCAAGCCCTATGTGCAATCAAGAATTATTTTACATTTTTATAAAGCTCCTACATATATATTATAACCTGTATCCCACATGATCTCAAAGTACTTTACAAAGTACAAAGGTTGTTTGCAGTGTCGTGTTAGGCCCAGGATATTAGAGAGAGATAAAGTGAGTGAGGTAATATCTTTTACCAGACCAACTTCTGTTGGTGAGAGAGACAATGTTTTTGAGTTTACAAAGATGTCACTTCACCAGCCATTGTGTAAAGCCCAGCAACATGGTTCTGGAGAGTAAGTGAAGAATGCTACATTTAATTGAAAATTAAGGGGAAATTTAGCAAGACAAAGTAGAATTACTGAGGATGCAGTTTGGTTGTGACACTCAAGCTACTTTTGCAGATGTATAACTGGATCTTTAATTATCATTAATTTGTATTACCATAGCCCCTAAGAGCCCGTCATGGACCTGGACCCCGTTGTGCTGCTAGGCATTGTACACAGAACAAAATGATGGTCCCTGCCCCAAAGACAATGTAAATTAAATTACCACAAAAGGATCAGCCTGTCGGTTTTAAATTTCATCTAAAGAGCACTTTCTTCAACCATTCCCCCCATTATTTTCAGTACCAACCATTCGACACTCGCTAACTAAACCAGCGACTGCTCTGAAGAGGGTCCCCTTCCACCCGCTTTACTTCGCGGGCTCTGCTTAGCTTACACCACCTACCAGCGTCCTTCCCTGCGCTTCCCGCGCCGCTACCTTGTTATTTACCACTTCCGGCCACACAGACACTCCTGGGCTCCATCTTCCAAGCCAATCAGAGCCCTGCTCTATGGCTCCTTCAACAGCGCCCCGTGGATCACGTGACCCCTTTTCCTCGGCCGGGGGGATGTCAGTGAGTTATCGCGAGAAGGGACGGAAGCCTGTTGGGGACCCGGCCTTTAATGTGCGGTTCGACCCGTCTGCCCGGGGTGAGTTTGTAAACAGAGCGCGGCGAGGGGGAGCCCGGCAGCGCCTCCGGGGCGTTGTAGTGGGGTTTGTGCGCGGCGGCGCCTCAGCCGTAGCGGGCGGGTGAAGGGGGCGGGGCGGCCTGGGCGAGGTGGGGGTGCCCGGGAGGCATTAACATGGCGTCGCCGCTCTCCACAGAGGCCCCCGCCCCCAACGCGGCCTGTGGCCCCCGCTGCCCGTAGAGCCGCGGGGTTCGGTCCGGAGCCAGCGCGGAGGAGACCGTTACCCGCCCCCGAGGTAGGCTAGTCCCCGCGCCTGGCCAGGGCGAGGCTCCTTTCCCGGAAGCGGGCTGCCCTGACAGGTCCAGCAGGTTCCCACCCCGTCCCTGGGGGCGGGGGGGCTGATGGGTGCAGCGAGGCCCGCCCCTCCCCCCGCTGCTGAGGGGGCCGAGCCTGCCGCTCTTCGCCTGCGCCTGCCCCGGGTAGGGCGGAGGGAGATGGAAGACCCCAGGTGCCCCTGAGCAGCTGCCAAGAGGGGAGGGCAGAGCTGTTCTGCCGTAGGGGGGGCTGCGTGGCCTGTGTCTGTTTCCGTCCTGGCCTGGGTTGTGGTGGTCTGCTTGGTGAGTGGGAGCTGGACACTCTGTTGCCAATTGTGTGTTTTTCCTTTAGGGTCCTCTCAATAGCTATAGCCTCTTACCTACTTGTGGCCCACCAAGAAGACGTTTTATGTGAGGCAGCACTGGTGTTCAGACATTCAAAGCATGATGGTTATATTCTAGGGCTTGAAAATCTTCCCAGATGTGACCCTCTCTTGCCTCAGGATTAAGTTTGCTAATTGGAGGTAGGGACTTCATGTGCTGCCACCTCCCGCCACCTATTTAATTTACATTGCAACCTCTTGATTTTCCCCCAACTTATAATGTAATTCTGGTCTTGCAAATAAAATCAGTTGAGATACTCCTATCTCACATGTATTCTGGTTGCCTTGTCTCCATCCATCCCCCAAATAAATTGTTTGTTGTTTCAAAAAATAAAGACATTTTGATCTCTTTCTTTGACCCCACAATTAATGGGTTTATGGGTCCCCCCCATTAACTAGTAAATTCTAGGCTGTCCGCTTCTCCAAATAAATGAATTCTGGGCTTTTTGTTTTCTCCCTTCCATCCTCTACTCCCCTTAGCAAAATCTTTGTTAAAATCTCCCATATATCCAAGTGAGTAAATTTGGATTTTATTTCCTCTATTGCCCCAAGCTATCTTTGAGTGCAAGAGTTTAATAGGACTAAAACAAAGAAAAATAGCCTCTTATGTGGCTACTGAGAATATCCACACTTACATTAAATATAAATTATCATGCTTTAGAGCAGTGGTTTTCAAGCCCATGGTCCCCTGAGGGTGGGGGGGTGAGGGGGCACAGACTATGTCTAAAATTTCCAAAGGGATCTGCACCTCCATTTGAAAGTTTTTAGGAGTCTGCAAATGAAAAAAATGGTGAAAACTACTGCCTTAGAGTATAAGACAGCCGCTAGCAAATGGGGTGAGGACAAAAATCCCCTATGGACAGGTTATTCCATAATTGTCAAATGCAGGATTTCTTGAACCTTTCTCTGAAGTATTGGTAGTGGCTATTATCGGAGGCCCCAATACGGAAAACACATATGCATATGCTTAAGTTTACTACTAGTGATAGCCCCATTGATTTAAAACAAATGTGTGCAGAACTGGGGCTAAAATGAGGATGTTCGATTAGGTAGAACACTGCTCTGATCTGGTAGTTATAACATCTACTAAAACACCATTGTGAAAATAACACTTAGCATTTATATAGCATATTACAGATTCAAAGGGCCTCATTGCAATGTGTGAAGTTTAAAAAAACAAAAAATACACTAAACTTTACTGGGGTTCCTTGTTACATTAAAGGTTATTGACAAATTTAAATTAATAATGAAAATGCATTTTTTGGAGGGTTGGGTGGGCAACTTATCATTTTATATTTGGGTATTTAAAGTTGTACATTAATATTTTGATCTTCACTGCACACTCAATATCTTTATCATGATTTGGAGGTCAGTAAGCCTAATTTTGTTGGTATATCTGTATTCTTACTAGGAATTTTTGTAGCCATACAGATTTTGCCATATATCCTTTTTTCTACTCCAAAATTATGTCTTATTTGATTGCGTTAAATCTTTTGGGTTCACTGCTGCTCCCAGACCTGTATAACCTAATCTGTTTGGTTTTTTATAGGATATATCCAGATAATACTGTATTACCTTAACTTTTGACATTCAGCCGTGTTTCCGATGTGCTTATTATGTCAAGATCTTTTTCCATTTTTATCCATTCTAGTTTCTTTGGTAGTTTTTTCTTTTGTTTAAGCTTCTTGTCTGTAGGTATTTAAGACCAAAAATAAAAGCTATGTGCCAATCTTTAACTCTTAGCTGACACACACTGCTTTCCTGAAATGTTATCTGATCTCAGTCTGGCGCGCCTCCAATTTTTAAAAATGTTTATCAAATTCCCACTTAAAAAAGAACCTAATGAAGATTTTCACAGTAACAAGCGTAGTATGATTCAGTATTATATAGTAATACTTACTGAAGTCATCAAGTGGTGTGCATTCGCTAGCTTATTTAACTGCACGATCTTATTACTGTTAGCCCTGTCATCTCTTCAACCATCCCTTGTTGCTTGTTACTCTCACTTGTTACATCTTGTCTTAAATAGGACTGTATGCTGTTATGAGCAGGTAATGCTTTCCTACACATATGTCCACCTAGCACAAAGGCTCCCTGCTCCTTCTTGGAGTTGTAGGATGTTACTGCAGTACATATAATAAATAAAAACAACTTTGTATAACACCAAATGTAGATTCTCCTGGTGTTAATGGGACACTGTTAACCTATCAATCACACTTCTATCTGAAATATCTTTACCGGTGTTACAAGAAATACCTATGATACCTATGAAATCCTGGCCCTATCAAAGTCAATGAGAGTTTTGCCATTGGCTTGAGTAGGGGCAAGATTCACGCTCAGTGACTCAGGGCACAGCTGCAGCTATGCCACTGTAGTGTAGGCTAAGTCTACATTTAAAATTCTACAGTGGCACAGCTGCATTGCTGTAGCATTATTGCAGTATCTGGAGGGATTCTCGCATCACTGTGGGAGGATAACTAAGGGTTGTAACTAAGTTGATTGAAGAATTCTTCCTTCGACCTAGCACTGCTTACATGCAACTCTCAGGGATGTGGATTTTTCACACCCCTCAGAGATGTAGGTAAACTGATGTAGCTTTCCCTTGCAGACCAGCCCATAGACACTTGCTACAGCGACAGAAAGGGTTTTTCCATTGCTGTAGTAAATCCACCCCATCAACAAACAGTAGCTAGGTGGATGGAAGAATAGTGGTGTTTATGCCAGAGCTTAATCCTATCTTGCTGCAATGTAGCTTGGTCAGCATAAATTTTAGATGAGAATCAAAGAACCATAGGGTAGAAGGGACTGGAGGGGTCATCTAGTTTAACCCCCTACCAAGATGCAAGATTTGGTATGTCTAAACCACCCAAGACAGGTGGCTATCCAGCCTCCTTTTGAAAACCTCCAGTGAAGGAGCTTCCATGACCGCCCTATGCAGTCTGTTCCATTGTCCCATTGTTCTTACAGCTAGGAAGTTTTGGCTTTGACTGAGTCCAAGAAGTGTAGAACACTTCTGTCTGTAGGTAAACGCAGACAAGTTTCACAAAAGAGTGCTCAAAGTGGTCAATTCTATTATTTTGGTAAAGACACTTCTAAAGTCTACTGTTTTGTATAACAGAAATCTTACCAGTGAAACAGTTCTTCATGACAAAAACTCAGAAATGATTATTTGTATCAAATTCATAGCTATATGATAGTGTGAAACAATGTAGACGTGAACCAGTTTTCTGGCTTTATTAATGAAGTTGAAACAGTAAAAATGACTTAACTTATCTTGTCACTACAATAATGCTTTCATTTTTGAGTAATTTAATTTCTGTGAGAAATTTTGAGATTTAAGAACCCAGGCAAGTGAATTCAGAAGATTAATCATAATTAACTTAGAAAAGAATATTATTCTGGAAATGTCTGAGAGAACTAAAATTTTATTTTTGCCAAACTGTAAGTAACCTTTGTTTCCAGATTCAGCCAATTATGTAGTCTATCATAAGATGTTGTAGTAGCTTCAGTAACAGTAGAAACAGAAATATTTAGAACAGTAATGTTTTTAGGGACATGAAATACACTTTAGAAGAGAATATAAATGTATTTAAACTTATTTTTATATCACCCAAACTCACATTTGTTTACTTATTTGATCCTTCCTTATATTTGTATCAGTATTAGTAATTTGACTTTTTCATAACCCATCAAAAAAGCCCAACAAATTAAAAAAAAAAGAAAAAAAAGAAAAATATTCCTTGGATATTGCCTGCAGTGTTTACCCTTCCACTTGCCTTTCACACAGAAATTTCGTCTTTATTCCAGCTCTGTCCCCGTCTCACCAAAGTCATACTCTCCTTGTTCCTCTGCACACACCCCATTCCATAATTAGGTCTGCTGATTCTGTTGAGCTGTGTACTGGATCTTTCTGCTTCAGGTCTTTTGACAATCTGGACAAATGGGTTTCCTTCTGCTTTTTGGATTTGGTAGGCAATGTGACCAATCACCAGCTTCAAACTTTTTTTTCTTTCTGTCCAGCTGCACTCCTGCGTGGTGTGTCCGCTGCTTGCTTCTTGGAACCTCATGGAGCAGTTAGCCATTCAGACAGGCAGAAAATGCTGTGGCTGTTTGTGCTTAGATCTCTTCATGATGATGCACTTGTTACGTCCCCTCTTGCTCTTCCTCAAGACCCACTGGAGCAAGCCCAACTTTAAGTCTTCTTCCCGGGGCAAACAGAATGGCCTCTTACAGCAAGGCAAATAGTGGCAGCAGCAAAGTAGGAGGCTCTGGCTCTCTTTGCCTTTAGGTATTGAGTCCTCTACCCTCTGCACAGCTCCTTTCTGCTTAGTCAGTTTTAGGAGCTTAGGCTCCTTCTGGTTCCACTCCCATCTCAGATGAGACAGTGTGTACTGCAAATTCTCCTGAACTACATTCTGAGGGCCACACTCCCTTTAGCACTATCTTTTTATGGCAAGTGGTGCTTCAAAATGGAGCCCACCCTGCTCATTTGCAGTCCTTCATGCTTCAGTGACCAAGCCCCTCTTCTCCTTTGCAGGGACAGAACATTACTCAGAAGATCCACTTGTGCAGGGACTCTGACACACCACAGAAATTGTCATTTAAGCATCCCTCCACCCTATACAAAAGCCTCATGGCAGTACACTGGAGCACATCCTGTGCTAAGGAAAGCACAGGAGCTGGCTTGTAAAGAGTATAGCTGGGTGGGAGAACAATTCTTGGAAGCCAGTAATAATTTCTCTGCCTAGTAAGTTTGAACATCAAATGAAAACCCATTGGTCCAGACTTTCAAATATGTTGTCTCAGAAGGTTGACTTATAGTAGGGAAAAATCTCATTTGTGTTTTAAACACCGGAACCCTTCCTTTTCACTTTTGTGTTTCAGATCCTGTGCTGGTGAAATACAATAAGTCTATTAAAATGAGGCATTTACCCACTTCTTTTTGGAAGGCAGATTTTCCTGTAAATGTGAAGCAGTAAATATATTTCATTTTGTTTCAGCTTTCCGCTTGTGTTCTAGGAATCTGAGAGAAGCTGTTCCAGCCCCTCCAGGTCAGTGCAGCTGTGACTTTTTTTTTTAACTAAAAATTTTAATTTGTTTTATTTTTCATTATTTATTAAGTAGTTTAATTTGGGAGACTTTCCATCTACCATCTTCTTTACTTAAGTGAAAGGTGTGACTTTCAAAAATGCTCAAAATCATCCCAGCTCTCCTCCCCTAGAAATAATGGTATAATTCCCATTAACTTTAGTGGGAACTAAGATTAGGCTAAATTAGAATGCTTTTTAAAGTCTCACCCAGAAGGTATAAAAGTGAAGCAACTGAGCTAGCATTTAGAACTGTTACTTATTTTGAGTTTCTTTTTTGCTCTAGAAGAAGATACTGCTTTTAACTTTAGATAATTTTAATCTAGTAAACAAAAAAAACTGAACCCTTCTCCTCTTCCTCCTTTGCACCTTTACCCCATTTAAGCTAACATTCCCCATGTTAAGGTTGGAACAGTAGAAAATTAATACTTACACTTAAAGTAAGTATTTTAAATAAACATACTTTCCTGTGTTCAGTTTTTATTCTTATAGTCTGCATCACTGCTTATTTTATTGTCAATCACCTAAACAAATCTTTTGTTGCATTTATATTCTTATCTGAAAAAGACATCGTATGAAAAGAAAAATCAGGAATTAAATAAATCAAACATGCCTTTTTTATTTTTAAGTGACCATTCTTCCTTGCCTGCTCTGGCTTACCTGTCCAATATTTATTTTAATAGTAGTACAATAAACATTTAAGGATACAGTTTAATGCCCCTTCAAATCCAAGAGGTCTGCATTAAACATTTTTTATTAAAAGAATCTAGGGTAATTTTTCTGTGTATATAAACAAAGTCATGAATTAATAACAGCAGTGCAGACCAAGTGGGCTACGAGCAGTCATCAGTGCATATAGTACGTTTCACTACTGTTTAGGTAGCCTAATAGCTCAAAGAAATGTTTAGTTTCCGCATTTAAAAATAGTGTTTGCTTTTACATTTTCAGTGTATCATCATTCTCAGTTATGGGCTACCAGCCATCCACCCATAGTGGTGGAAAAGAAGAGAACAAGAGAGATGAATGGATTTTGATGTAATCTGCAAAAAACAAAATAATTAAAAATCTAATGTTAAAACTTCAAATACAGTATAGCAAGTACTCTAGCTAATGTCCACTCAACTTATGTTTGCACTCTTTTCTTTTTAAGAAGTTTTAAGTGAGATGCTTTGGGCTTGATGATTATGCTTTGCATTCACATAGAATGTCATTATATTATTTATTATTTGTATTACCGTAGTGCCTAGGAATGTCATTCTAGTTATGTCAAAATAACTTAATCTTGATGAATTAATGTTTATAAAGTATTAGCCTTTTGCTTGCAGGACAGATGTATGGAGCGTGTTCATTTGATACAGTGAAATTTGCCCTGTAGTTAAAAGGCCCGGGAAGACACACACTATATCAACTATCATTGCTATAAGTTCTGTATGTTGTAAATCATTAATCATTTCAGCATTTCTTGTAGATGAGATGCACTGTTGCCCTTCAGACTCTGTTTAAAGTGCCACCTATATTGGTAATGAAAACCTGTCAGAGAAACAAGTTTAAAACAGTTTGCTTGGCCAGTGTGGATTCTGTATAAGCTTTAAAAAAATTTCTAGATTCAAAAGGTGAAAAAATCTAGAGAAATGTTTTTTAAATGCTTACACTATTATGCCTTTCCAAACCAATCAGACAAGCCATGTTATTCTGAACTGCCATTGTGGATAGGGCCTGAGTCTCATGCTAAATTATGTTCAGTTCTGTAGGGAGGTATTCTGTATTGGTAAAGTAATTGACAGATGGGTAAATACTACTTTTAAACTCTTATTTTCTTAGTTACAATACTTTACTATACACCTATTTAAAGATGTGGCTGTGGTCAGAGAAACAGGAGGACAAGTGTGAATCTTTTTCTTACAAGCCCAATCAATATCTAACTAAGAGCCAGTCTAATTTTTGGGAAATCATTATGCAAGTGGCATTGATCAAAGTCACCTGCTCTGGCTGCCTAACATTGGCTGGGTTCTTTAGTTTACTTCTATCATGTGTATAAATAATACAAGGATCGCAGGGCTGTCTCACAAGTACCTATCAAGGAAACAACTTCCTTTTTCCCATTTCCATTTGCTGTATCTTAAACAGATTATTTTGGTATCTGAAGGCCACCGATGTTGCTTCCATACATCTCTCCCCATGTAGGACTAACATCAAAGCATACATGAAGGCCATACAACATACCAGTAGACACAGGTAGAACTACATAAACCAAATGCCTTAGGGTAACATGGCTGAAAGGAGGCATATGATTCCAAAGGATACAAAATGCAGCTTTTAAGATCATCTTCCTGGGTCCATTATCCTCCTCCTGTTTCACTGCATCAGAGTCAAGCTTCTTGTCCTCACCTTCCAGAACCTTCAGAATTCTGCCCTAGCTATGTGCTTTCGTTTGTCTCTCATCACATTAAACACAGCTTCTCTGTTCTGTTAACTATGTTAGTCTTGTTTAGCCATTTGTCACCTTCTTGTATATGGATATATGCCTCTGCACCTCCTTCCATGCTGCCTCTTACATGTGGAACCTATTCTTTGAGCTGATCCCATAAGGCCACAGATTTCTCAAGTCACAACTCTGCCCTGACACTTAAATCAGTTATTAATTATGACTCCGTTGAATGGCAGATAAGAATAGTTGGCACTTACTGTACAATAAAAAAATCTGCAAATATATGTATATACATCAAAATTGTATATATTTGATATCTGTATCCCTCTCCCTTTACCCATTATATCCCACTTATGTGGAAGAAACAAACTCCACTCTCAGGTTGGAAGCAACAAAATCAGAGACAGCTTTATTCAGGACATGCAATTGCAAGGGAAGAACACAGCTGACAGAGTGCATCTCTGCCTCAGTTTCTCCAAAGTACACACAAAATCACACAAGTATTTATACCTCTTTGTGACATGCATTTTATTTAGGCTATTTGCTATTTATTCCAGTATTTTCTCACTTTCTCTTCTCAAACATCGTTATCTCAAGGCTAGGTCACACTGACTATTCTGTTTTCCACTTGCTTCTGAAGTGAGCCCTGCTTCTACAGGGCTTGCGATATTAGGCTAAGACTTGACAGAACAGTTGCTCTATCTCTGACACTTAAATGGCTGCACTTAAACCCTCTCTTTCTTTCTCTGCTTCCATTCTTGTAATCTTAGATAATAAACTCCTTGGAGCAGGGAGCATTACTATGTGTTTTTGTGCTGCTAGCATTAGGGGACAAAATCCTAGTACAGGCCTTTGGGCACTACTATAATACAAATGTTCAATTACATTTTTTAAAAATTACATTCAGAGAACTTTAAGGTTGCACTGTCAAACACTCGGAAGTTTAGGAAATGCCAGAACTAAGATTGGTTGTGCAATCTTAATTCAGCCCCCTTGTGCATATTCATTATAATACCACCAGTGGACCAAAATCGGTGATGAATCCTGAGACATATCGAGCATATGCTGAGAAGATTATCATACAGTCTTCAACTGTATGATCACTTTTTTTTTCCCATAGACCCTCAGCGTACAGGATGACTGGTCCTCTGGAGATGAACCAAGATTGTGGAGTAAATGAGGTTATTGTTTGTAGGACCCCTGCCTCATTTGCTGTAGAAGTTGGAAAGAGTGTAGTGAATGAAGCAGGGAACAGCAGGAAGAGAGAGAATGAATTTGTGGTTAAGGCAGCTGAATGCTACTCTGGGATTGGATTCTATCGCTGCTACTGCCACAGGATTCCTATGTGATGTGCAGCAAGTCTCATAAGCCAGATTTTTCACAGGTGGTCATTACTTGTTTGTTCCTCATTGTTTGGTGTCTAACTTAACATTAGGGACTTGATTTGCAGGTATTTTAATTTAAAAAGGGGGGGGGCAAATTGAAAACACAGACATTTAATTGTTGAGCCAGATGGGTGGTCTGAAGGATTGGAAACTTTAGCTCCACATCAGAGACCACTACCACTAGAGCTAACAAAGTAACTGGTAGCAATCACAGTAGTATGCTGTGATTCTCTTTGGAGCAGCCACTAGATAGGATTGAGACACACTTTGAGTGGGTTTCAAAGATTTTTCCTGGCTAGCAGAGGAATGTTGAGATTCAATAATCCTGCATTCTATTCCAGGGTCAGGATGGCTATGTGTTCTTGTGGTTTTCTTTACATCAACTGTTTGATCATGGGGGACTTTAACTTCCCGGATATAGATTGGGAAACAAATGCTAGTAATAATAATAGGGCTCAGCTTTTCCTAGAGGTGATAGCTGATGAATTCCTTCATCAAGTAGTTGCTGAACCAATGAGGGGGGATGCCATTTTAGATTTGATTTTGGTGAGTAACGAGGACCTTGTTGAGGAAATAGTTGTAGGGGACAACCTTGGCTCGAGTGATCATGAGCTAATTCGTTTCAAAATAAATGGGAGGATAATCAAAATTGCATCTGAGACTAAGGTATACGATTTCAAAAGAGCTAACTTTACTAAATTAAGGCGACTAGGGAAGTGGATTGGACTAACATATTTAGGGATCTAAAGGCAGATGACGCCTGGGGTTACTTCAGGTTGAAGTTGCAGGAGTTGTCAGAGGCATGTATCCCGAGAAAGGGAAAACGGCTCGTAGGTAGCAGTTTTAGACCGAGCTGGATGAGCAAGCGTCTTAGAGGGGTGATTAAGAAAAAACAGAAAGCGTACAAGGAGTGGAAAATGGGAGAGATCAGCAATGAAACCTACCTTATTGAGGTCAGAGGGTGTAGGGAAGCAGTGAGAAAGGCAAAGAGCCGGGTGGAGATGGACCTAGCGAAGGGGATTAAAACCAATAGCAAAAGGTTTTTTAGCCATATAAATAGGAAGAAAACCAAGAAGGAAGAAGTGGGACCGCTTAAAACTTTAAACGGAGTGGAGATTAGGGATAATCTTGGAATGGCACAATATCTGAACGAATATTTTGCCTCGGTCTTTAATGAGGCTAATGAAGGGCTAAGGAATAGTGGTAGAGGGACTGATGGGAATGAAGATATGGGGGTAGACATTACGGTATCTGAGGTAGAAGCCAAACTTGAACAGCTAAACGGAAGTAAATCGGGGGGCCCGGATAATCTTCATCCTAGAATATTAAGGGAATTGGCGAGTGAAATTGCAAGCCCGTTAGCGATGATTTTAATAAATCTCTAAACTCGGGGGTTGTACCGTTTGACTGGAGATTAGCTAATATAGTTCCTATATTCAAGAAGGGGGAAAAAAAGTGACCCGGGTAACTACAGGCCTGTTTGCATACTACAGATGTTAAACTAAGTCATGGAAAAAATTTTAAAGGAGAGAGTGGTTACGGACCTTGAGGCCGATGGCAACTGGGACAAATTACAGCATGGTTTTACGAAAGGTAGATCGTGCCAAACCAACCTGATCTCCTTCTTTGAGAAAGTAACAGATTTTTTAGACAAGGGAAATGCGGTGGATCTAATATATCTTGATTTCAGTAAGGCGTTTGATACGGTACCGCATGAGGAATTACTGGTTAAATTGGAAAAGATGGGGATCGAAATGAAAATCCAGAGGTGGATAAGGAGCTGGTTAAAGGGGAGACTGCAGAGGGTCATATTGAAGGGTGAACTGTCGGGTTGGAGGGGGGTTACCAGTGGAGTTCCTCAAGGTTCCATTTTGGGTCCGATTTTATTTAATCTATTTATCGCTGACCTCGGAACCAAAAGTAGGAGTGGGCTGATAAAGTTTGCGGATGACACGAAGTTGGGAGGTATTGCCAATTCGGAAAAGGATCGGGATATCCTCCAGGGAGATTTGGATGACCTTGTAAACTGGAGTATTAGTAACAGGATGAAATTCAATAATGAGAAGTGTAAGGTTATGCATTTAGGGATGACTAACAAGAATTTTAGTTATAAGCTGGGGACGCACCAGTTGGAAGTAACGGAGGAGGAGAAGGACGTAGGAGTCCTGGTTGATCGTAAGATGACTATGAGTAGGCAATGTGATGTGGCCGTTAAAAAAGCTAATGCAGTCTTGGGATGCATTAGGTGAGGTATTTCTAGTAGAGATAAGGAGGTGCTAGTCCCGTTATATAAGGCGTTGGTGAGACCTCATTTGGAGTATTGTGTGCAGTTTTGGTCTCCCATGTTTAAGAAGGATGAATTCAAACTGGAACGGGTACAAAGAAGGGCCACTAGAATGATCCGAGGAATGGAAAGCCTGTCGTATGAAAGGAGACTTGAGGAGCTCGGTTTGTTTTCCTTAACCAAAAGAAGGATAAGAGGAGATATGATTGCACTCTTTAAATATATCAGAGGGATAAATACCAGGGAAGGAGAGGAATTATTTCAGCTCAGTGCTAATGTGGACACGAGGACAAACGGATACAAATTGTCAGTCAGGAAATTTAGGCTTGAAATTAGACGAAGGTTTCTAACCATCAGAGGAGTGCAATTCTGGAACAGCCTACCGAGGGAAACAGTGGGGGCGAAGGACCTCCATGACTTTAAGTTTAAGCTGGATAAGTTTATGGAGGAGATGGTATGATAGGATAACGGGCTTAGTCATTAGGTCAATTAAGTGCCACACTGGAAATTAGTACAATGGGTCAATGATAGGATATTGTAAGCCTTTTTCCAGAGGGTATAGCTGGAGAGTCTTGCCCGCATGCTCGGGGTTCAGCTGACCGCCATATTTGGGGTCGGGAAGGAATTTTCCTCCAGGGTAGATTGGCAGTGGCCCTGGAGGTTTTTCGCCTTCCTCCGAAGCATGGGGCAGGGGTCGCTTGCTTAAGGAGTGGGTGGATCGGCTTACGTGGCCTGCATCTTGCAGGAGGTCAGACTAGTTGATCATAATGGTCCCTTCTGATCTTGAATTCTATGATTCTATGATCATACTCCTATTTCTGACTCTTGCATTTGAGTCTTGTTGCTTTCTCCTTCTCCATGGTGCCTGTGCTGGGCAACAGCAGGGGACCATTGAGATTGCAAGAGGGACAATCTGTCTCTTTGTGTTTCGGTCCCTGGCAGCTGTAAAAAGCAATTGCAGGGAATGGCCTACTCAGACCCCTGGGCTGGAGCATGTTCAGTGCAGTTGAAAACAGGAGTTGTGTAGGGGTGGAGTTTGCTTAGTACAGATGGACTATTTGGAGAATTTGCTGCCAAGCTGTAGCAAGCTTCTATGGCACATGTGCAAATGGTGATTTTTCAGAGGCCTCTTTCTGACCAAAGCTGGTCAGATTCTCATATTTAAGTCTAAAGATTGCAAAGCTTGTCAAAATACAATTTTTCAGATGTCTGTCACTCATAAAGCTACCTTATGCGGTGTCCTGCCATAAAATAATGTTAACAGAGGCCAGACTAGCTTTGACCTTTGTCCGGTGAATAGTTCACTTCAATAAAACTTATTTATTTTCCTTTCAAAGCAGAGTGTCGAACCATTCAAATTTTGGTTAAATTTGGGTTTAGCAATGTTTCCTAACTCTCTGGTTCAGACACTAACTTAGAAAACTTTGAACTGGTTGGGATACATTTCCTGCAGATCGTCACATACTCTTATGCTTGCATTGTAACTCTTACAATAATAAGTATTCCTTTTCTATTCTTCAGGAACTTTCTCAATGGAATTTCATTCAAAATGTTTTGTATGCAGAAATGTATCACATTTTCAAACTACGATCTGGGTTGTTGGGTTAGGATAAATCACAAGTTACATAATACCAATACCCCATGTTATCAAGGACATACCTGAGGGACTAGGTAGGAGCAGCCTCAGTTGGGGCTGGGAGTGATTAGCAATTGGGCCAGCAGTATGGCCAGAGCAATGTACTGTATTTAGTTGGCTTTGTGCAGTTAAGCCAGTCACCTCAAAGACTTAATGCAACTCAAAACATTCCAACATTCTTGTAAGATTAACAAAGAAAGATAAAGTTATTAAATAATTAATTTTGAAATCAGGAATGCAAAAAAAAAAAAGTAGCACAGGAAAGCAGCAGGCCTGTTAAACAATAAAAAATTCACCACCAGGGAACTGCAAACATTACAATCAAGCAATATGAAATAATTCTGTTCTGAAAAAAACAAACAAACCTTCCTGACATAGTGGACGGAGGGGAGAAGTTCTAGGCCTAGCCAGGGAGGTGAGGTGATAATGGGGTTGTTATTAGTCAGAAGAACTGATACAGCACCTCTCCCCTTTCAGCTAGAATTCCCGTCCCTCCCTTCCTCCTTTCAGGCCCCTCAGAGTCCCTCCGTCCCTCCTTCAAGTAGTCTCCCATAGCATAACACAATAACTGAACCTATGCAGGGTGACCGTTGGAGTGGCAGCAGGAAGGAACTTCAGTGCCAGGGAAACAAAGCCAGGAACAGCCTGGAAGAACAGTGGAGCCTTACATTCTCAAGTCAAAACAAAGGTCCTGTGTTCCACACTCCTCCTGCCTCACCCACCATGTCTGAAGCCTGAGTTATTGGCCTCTAGCACTCACCAGCAAGCAGGAGGAGATGATGAGGGGAGGGAGGTGTTCTCTTCCATGGAAAGTCCTCTTCCTGGACATAATTAATAGAGAACTACCAATCCCAGAATACTTTTCTCCCCTTCTTCCTTCTCCTCTCATTTCTGGTTGCTTCTTGGGAAGTGTAGTCTGTGCTCCTCTCTCTGTAAGGTTGGCGCATCCTGAGAAGACACTCCCTACCACCTGATGATTGAACCCGTTTCTTTGAACTGTTTTTTGTTTTTTTTGGGTTTGATTCCCGTTTGGGGTCAATATGATTCAGAGGTTTTCAGTCGGGGGTCAGTTCTAGTTCACTCAATAAATGTTTTCTGAGTCAGTTTTTGATTTCAGTTCAACTCCTTGTTTCAAAGGGATTGATTTTTGATCAGAAATTAAATATAAAAAATAAAGGATTATTTCCCTCTCAACCCAATAGATTTAAATCAGATAATCACTCTATATGCTATTTTATATTGTCCTAATCCTGTACTAAAAGGGAGAATAGGCAGATAGCAAAGCTTTTGATATTTCAAATCCTGAAATAGAAGAGAGGCTTACAGTAGAACCTCAAAGATACGAGCACCAGAGTTACGGACTGACTGGTCAACTGGACACCAAGTGAAACCAGAATTCGGGAGTAACCAATCAGGCAGTAGCAGATCCCCCCCCCCCCCCAAAAAAACCCCCAAACAAACAAACAAAAACACTGTACTGTGCTTACACATGGGGCAGCCACTTACAGCAAGACAATGGGGCTGCCAGCCCAAGGCAGCCAGAGCCAGCCAGCAGAGCAGCAGCAGTGCTGGGGTCTGCACCTCTTCCACTCCTCCACCCCTCGCCCAACAGTAGGGGATGTACTGTTTTTACCCTCCCTCCCCCGGCTGGGAGGGGGTCATGCTGTACATACCCACACAAACCCCTGCAGGGATAGGGACAAGCTTGCAAACTCAGCTGCTGGTTCTGGAGCCCAAACTGCGCTTTAGGAGTTATGAAAATTTCAGAGTTACGGGCAACCTCCATTCCTGAGGTGTCCGTAACTCTCAGGTTCTACTGTATTTGGAACAAGCTAGATCTGCTAGAGGCACTCTGATACTGTACTGTTTCATCTGGCATGGAGTTAGCTTGCCCCTTTGAAGATTAACAACAAGGTATACTGTCATGGTGAACAGATAGAGGCAGTTGTGCCCCTTCTAATTCTTTATCATGATTGTCTTCAGACTTTTGGAAATCCTAAAGGCTACAGAGCTGCTTCAACAATCTCCAGTATAGGAGTTGTCCACCAGTGCCCCTTGGAGAGAGATCCAGCAACTTTTAGTTAATTAATGTCAAGGCCTAACTGAGACTAGTGTATGTTAGATTTGAAACTGAACCAAGAAAAAAAATTTCAGAATGGAGTACAGCAGAACTGGGAAGGCTTTCTCTCTGGGAAGACTTTCAAGCATCCATTGAAATTCAAGATGACTACTTATTCCAATATCCTCTTAGCAATGCTATCTATACTGTAGCCTGGAGTTTAAACAAATTCATTTTTTGTGCCATGGCCCTTGCCTGTGTTCCTGTAAATCTTTACAAAAATGATGATGATAGTACATATCAACAGCCTGCTTAACAGTTCAACAAATACTGAATGCCTCCGGAAACCTGGGACAGGTAATGAACTCTTTGAAGGGAATAGCAGAATTTCAGTCCGTGGTTTGTCTTGGCATTCACCCTCTGATATGTCAACCTTTCCCTCAGCAGCCAAAGTCAGAGATTCTTAAGTGTCTCTTCTTGGAATAATCTCCTCTTTGCTCCTGATCTGAGGTAGTCAAAGTCCTTTACTGTTGAACGTGGATGTAATAGAATCAACACCTTGGAAGCTCTTGCACTATATCTTTGCTGCTTCTTCAGTTAAGTGCTTATGGCTAGAGTCACTAGCTCTCCTTTATTATGTGTGTAGTAGCCAAAAGATCTATCCAGTGGTTGTGAGACAAATTTAGTAGAGGAGAGTGGGATCTCTACCCTTTTGGAACAAGTTTGTCAGCAGTGGATATCAATGACATACATCAGTGATGAAGACCAGTTTAATGGATCTATCTGAGAACAGTTGAGCTGTCTCATGTCTAAAGGTTACTGATGTACTAGAGAGAATTCACATCCAGTGAAAATTTAGGCATTTCCAAAGCTCTCGTGACCTTCAGCGTCCAAACTGTTGGAGGAGAAGCAGATTTGATCTGTGCATAGCACATTCTGTTAATAAAGCTGCCATTGCTTACTTCATCTAACAAAGCAGTAGTTGAAGCCACCATTAATTGGAGCTGTTTAAAGATACTTTTTTCAATGGTATTTTCTTAAACTTCTGAATCTATTTCTTATGAGAGTTAAATAAACCTATGGGCTGGGAGTATGTGTCATTTCTTAGGGCTAGTCTACACTTACCAGCCGGGTCGACGCGGTGAGTTCGACTTCTCAGAGTTCGAACTATCGCGTCTAATCTGGACGCGATAGTTCGAACTCCGGAAGCGCCGCGGTCGACTCCGGTACTCCACCACTGCAAAAGGCGGTGGCGGAGTCGACCTTGGAGCCGCGGACTTCGATTCCGCGGCGTCTGGACGGGTGAATAGTTCGAACTAGGGTACTTCGAATTCAGCTACGCTATTCACGTAGCTGAACTTGCGTACCCTAGTTCGACCCCCGCCCTTAGTGTATACCTGCCCTTAGTTCATCAAGCAGTTGGGTTGCTTCATTTCCTTATTGTCTATCTCTGAATGTTAAAATGGGGTGGCCTTGTAATGACCTCTTGTATCCACAAATACTATTCAGTACCTTTCCTGCTCTTGGCTACCTAGAGAAGAAGGTCTATGGAAGTTTTTTAATCCGCTGGTCTGAAGAAATAAAATAGCATTTTCTTTCACCATCCTTCTCTTTGCATCTGGCTTCCTCATTACATGTTTGTTTGTTTTTTTAAAAAAAAATCTGTCTCTGTATCTCAGATTAACCAAATCAGACTTATCTTTATAAGTAGATCTTACTCTTCTTTGGTGGTATGATACTTGCAGGGATCCAGATAAGAGAAATTTCATTAGAAAAAGTCTGAATTTTGTTTTTGTTTTTCTTCTCAGTAGTGTTCCTGTATTTTTGTTCTGGATTTTTTCCCCACCTCTTCGAGATTTTAGATTAAGTAAAGAATTGTGGTTTCTCTTTTTATATACTATCTTCATGTAAATATAGACAGTAGTGAAACTCATGTATTAGAGAAGCAGTCAAGTAAAGACAAAGCAATGGCAAAGAAGCTAAATGAATTCTTTGGTCTTCACTACAGAGGATGTACAAAATACCCACATCAGCACTGTTCTTTTTGGATGACAGCTCTGAAGTACTGTCCCAAATTGATATGTCAATAGAAGAGATTTTAGAATAAATTGATAAATTAAACAATAATAGGTCACCAGGACCAGATGGTATTCACTCAAGAATTCTGAAGGAACTTAAATAGGAAATTGCAAAACTATTAACTGTGGCATGTAGCCTATCACTGACATCGGCCTTTGTACTAGAGGAAGGTAGCTAATGTAACAACAGTTTTTAAAAAGGGCTCTAGAGGAGATCCTGGCAATTACAGGCTGGTAAGCCTAACTTTAGTACTGGGCAAATTGGTAGAAACTATAGCAAAGAATAGAATTGTCAGATACAGATAAACATGATTTGTTGGAGAAGAGTTACTACGGCTTTTGCAAAAGGAAGTAATGCTTTGCCAATCTATCAGAATTCTTTTCAGGAGTGAACAGGCATGTGGATGAGGTGTACTTGGAATATCAGAAAGCCTTTGACAAGGTCCCTCACCAAAGGCTGTTAAGGAAACTGGGGGCTTGTCTAAACTTACAGAACTGTAGTAGCTATAGCACTTAGTGAAGAAGCTACTTATGCTGACAGGAGAATATTTCCTGTTGACATAGGTACTCCATTTCCCCAAGAGGGGGTAGCTACGTTGAAGGGAGAAGCCTTCCCATCAACATAGTGCTGTCTACACCAGGAGTTAGGTCAGTATAACTGCATCACTCATGCTTGCATGAAACTGTATTAAATTGAAAAATTAGTAGTTCTGAGAAGGAAGACTGTATTTATGGGGAGAGAAACTCAAATACTATATATGCATAAATAGCAAGAATTCAATGCAATCTAAACCTGATCCAGGGTAATGAATGGTGTTATATAACTTATCCAGACACATTGCAAGGGAATAACTGCATTTTGTTTGTTAAGCATGCACAATAATTGTTTTCTTTAATTACAGTTCATTGCCATGAAAAGGAGAATGTGATTAAACTGCTCACCTTATGAAATTTGGCTTACATGTGAATCTGCCAGGTATAGACGTGTGTGTGTGTGTCTGTTTAGCATTGCTAAGTAAAGTAACATTTTGATGTTCTGCTGACTTCTTATACATATATAAAGTCTTTAGGTAAATATTATCATTATTATTTATTTTATTGTAGTATTTCTGAAGTGGTATTGAAATGTAGTCTTTTTAAAAAATAACATTTATAAAAATAATCTCTGCTGTGGAGATGTGCATAGGCATCCCTAATACACTGACTTGGCTTTAAAGGTAGATCATGAGAAATTCGGGGAATGAGTTGTTTTCCCTGGCTTATTGGTGCTGTGCACTTGTCTCTTTGGATGTTATATGCTATGCTTTTTTTTTTTTTTTTTGTATTGTAAAAACCAGGCATTTGCAATATATTTTTATTTCAATTATAAAAACTACCTAAGTGTTACCTTGTGGAATGTGCTTCACAGGTTATACATACAGTATACCGTTTTTTTATTATTTGTCTTTCAAACAGAGATGCATGCTCAGAATCTGCTGTATATACCTATTTGGATTTGTGTATCTACCTCATGGGACTTGGAAAACATACCCTCAAAGCCATATGTGTTGAAGTATTATTCCATTGATTATCATAGGACTGGGAGGGACCATCTAGTCCACTCCCCTGCACTCAAGGCAGCACTAAGCATTATCTAGGCCATCCATGACAGGTGTTTGTCTAACTTGCTCTTAAAAATCTCCAATGACTGAGATCCCACAACCTCCCTAGGCAATTTATTCCAGTGCCTAACTACCCTGACAGGAAGATTTTCCTAATGTCCAACCTAAACTGCTCTTGCTGCAATTTAAGCTCATTGCTTCTTGTCCTATCTTCAGAGGTTAATAAGAACAATTTACTGTCCTCCTCTTTTAACAGCCTTTTATGTACTTGAAAACTGTTATCCTAGCCCCTCTCTGTCTTCTTCTACAGACTAAACAAATCCATTTTTTTCAGTCTTCCCTCAGAGGTCACGTTTTCTAGGCCATTAATCATTTGTGTTGCTCTTCTCTGGACTTTCTCCAATTTGTCCACATCTTTCTTGAAATGTGGTGCCCAAAACTGTACAAAATACTCCATCTGAGGCCTAATCAGCACAGAGTAGAATGGAAGAATTACTTCTTGTGTTTTGCTTATAACACTCCTGCTAATACATCCCAGAATGAAGTTTGCTTTTTTTGTAACAGTTTCCGACTGTTGACTCATATTTAGTTTGTGATCCACTGTGATCCTAAGATCCCTTTCTAAGCAGTCATTTCCCATTTTGTGTGTGCAACTGTATTATCAAATACTTAGTTCACTGCAATCAGAAGAGAGGCAGGGTGGTTCTTGCTAGTGGAATACTAAAATCTTTAGTAATTCTTCCAGCCTGGGCTTTGGCGGTTGATGTATTGGTAACTTGTTGCAATTACTTTTAAATATTTTGAGATGTCTTTTTTGTTTTTGTTTTTCCTGTTTTTATCATTTCAACCTAGGTAATACAAAGACCTGTGGAATATGAGTGATGACAAACCCTTTTTATGCACTGCCCCTGGATGTGGCCAGGTAATAGGATGCTTTGAATCTATTAATGTTGGTCAAGTAGACAAACACAGGTAAATGTATTTTATGTTAGATTGAAGAGTAGAAATTTTTCTTAATGACAGATGTTGGAAAGTAACTGCATGCTGTAATTATTTTGTAAAGCAGGTGACAGCAAGAATTCTTAGTAATTTTTAAAAAATTGCAAAAACACTGTCTACAGAAGGATAGATTCTTTAAAAAATAAAAACAAAAGAAAAGCCCCACAATTATCATATCTCTGTCAGAAAAAAACACTTTGTTTTAATTCTGCATTTGTAATTTTCTAAATGGAAACAAATAATGCATTAATTTGCGTAATAGTGATCACATTCTTAACTCTCTAGAAGGAATTAGCAGAAAAACAAGTGCAACACGAAGTGTAATACAGCTCCAGTATTCATGAAATCTGTAGAGGTTAAATGATAGCAGGGTGCTTGTATAGTGAAGCCTGGGGACATACTTTAAGTTTCAGTAAACATCTCAATTTTCCCCATTATTATAATCCAGTACTAACCTACTGGTTCTACTATGCTTCAGGAAGGAGGCCTTCCCATTGATTGGCCAGCTTCAGAGAAAATCCCTTACAAATGGGCTGTACAGAGAACTGAAATCCCATTCTGGTTTTGTGCATTTCCAAATTTCACTCCCATTTTGAGCTGAAGCATAACTTTTTTAAAAAAGCCCAGAGGCAATACTGGCAATTACGGCTGGTAAGCCTAACTTCAGAACCAGGCAAACTGGTTGAAACTATAGTAAAGAACAGAATTATCAGACACATAGATGAACACACTATTTTGGGGAAGGGTCAACACGGCTTTTGTAAAAGGGAAATCATACCTCACTAACCCTATTAGAATTCTTTGAGGGTGTCACCAAACATGTGGACAAGAGTGATCTGCTCAGTATAGTGTAGCTGGACTTTCAGAAAGCCTTTGACAAGGTCCCTCACCAAAGGCTCTTAAGCGAAGTAAGCAGTCATGGGACAAGGGGGAAAGTCCTCTCAAGGATGAGTAACTGGTAAAAGGATAGGAGACAAAATAAGAATAAATGGTCAGTTTTCACAGTGGGGAGAGGTAAATAGGAAGGTCCCTCAATGCTAAGTGCTGGAACCAGTGCTGTTCAATATAACTCATAAATGATCTGGAAAAACGGGTGAACAGTGAGGTTGCAAAATTTGCAGACAATACAAAAATTACTCAAGATAGTTTATTCAAAAATTACTCAAGATAGTACAAAGGGATCTCTCAAAACCGTGTGATTGGGCCAGGAAAGAGCAAATGAAATTCAATGTTGATAAATGCAAAGTAATGCACGTTGTAAAACATAATCCCACCTACACATATATAATTATGAGTTCAAAATTAGCTATTACCACTCAAGAAAGAGATCTTGTAATTATCCGAGGATAGATCTCTGGAAACATCTGCTTAGTGTTCAGTGACAGTCAAAAAAGCTAATAGAATGTTAGTAACCATTAGGAAAGTGATAGATAATAAGACAGAAAATACGATAACATTCCTATATAAATCCATGGTACGCCCACACCTTGAATACTGTGTGTAGTTTTGGTCACCCCATCTGAAAAAAGCTGTATTAGCATTGGAAAAAGTGCAGAGAGAGGCAACAAAAATGATCAGGAGTATGGAACAGCTTCCATATGAGGAAAGATTAAAAAGACTGGGACAGTTCAGCTTAGAAAAGAGGCGACTAAGGGGGGATATGGTGGAGAAAGCAAATAAGGAAGTGTTATTTATCCCTTCACATAACACGAGAACTGGGGATCACCCAATGAAATTAGTAGGCAGCAGGTTTAAAACAAACATAAAGAAGTATGTCATCTTCACACAATGCCCAATCAACCTGTGGAAGTCATTGCCTGTGGATTTGAAGGCCAAAAGTATAAGTGGGTTCAAAAGAGAATAAGACAAGTTCATGATGGATGGAGTCATCAATGACTATTAGCCCAGATAGTCAGGGATGCAAACCCATGCTGTGGGTGTCCCTAATGCTCTGACTGCCAGAAGCTGGGAATGGATGACAGAAGATGAACCTCTTGATAATTTCCCTGTTCTGTTCATCCCCTCTGAAGCTTCTGGCACCGTCCACTGTCAGCGGACAGGATACTGGGCTAAGTGGACCATTGTTTTGACCCAGTATGGCCTTTCTTATGTTCTTATAATGTGAGGCCTTCACACCTTCTCAACTCACATCAGGATTGGAAAAGGGGTACTATATTTTGTTCTAGGTTATTAATCTTGTTTTTTTCCCCTTCCATACTGGTATGGTCCAGCTTCTATGGTTTTAGGTAATATGTGAGGTTTTCTTGATGCAAACAGTGATCAGATATTCACTTCTATTTTATCTGCTCACAATTTTGTCAGTATCCACTGCGAACTTGCAAGTGGTCCTTCCTGCAGGGTGTAATGAGGAAGACATATGTAGACTTCAGGGGGAGGTGCCAGGATGTGAATCTCTCAACCTGGGTCAGTTTGCAGTGGGAGTGGTAGCCTATACCACGAAATGAAGGGCACACTAACTTAAAGGAACAACTAGGGCTTGATAGTTAGATGGACACAACTCTCATAATAGAGTGAAAGTTAATATTACACATCACATCTGGGCAGCCTGTGGTTAGGTCCTCCTGAGCAGACTGAAGACCTTTAAATTGTTACCCATTATGATGATTATGTAGGTATGTAATCTATGGTCAGAAAATGTAGCTGCCCATAGCTGTAGGGGTTTTCCACATGTAGATGAGTGTCATTTTCTAGTGTGTTAAATAATATTGAAGATGATAAGCCATTTTCCTTTAGGCTTGTCTTCTGTGTTTCTTCCTATGCACTAATAACTGCTCAATTTATACTTATTCTGTAAGGAAAAGTCATTGCGTTCTTGCAGATAGTGGGGTTTGGTTGGTGTAGTTTTTTTTGTTTGTTTTTTGTTTTTTGCACAACGTTGCTTTACAGAGGCAACAAGATTTATTTTAATACAACTCTAGGATTTGTTCTTAGTGTTATACAGTACCATTTGTCTGGCAGTGTCTAAGTCCTGAGTGGTAACATTGACTCTGAGTTAGATTTCTTGTCAGTTTGTGAGAGACTGATCATCATTTTAACATTGAATTGTGTATTTAATTTCTGATTGTAATGTTTATAATTGAAAGATTCAAGGAGGTGAATGTTCTTTGATTTTTTTAAAAGGGAATTTTAGTGTATTACATTCAAGAGTTCAGCATACTTTTATTTTTGAAAGAACGTTATGGCTTATAGACTCATAGACTTTAAAGTCAGAAGGGACCATTATGATCTTCTAGTCTGACCTCCTGCACAACGCAGGCCACAGAATCTCACCCACCCACTCCTGTAAGAAACCCCTGACCTATGTCTGAGCTATTGAAGTCTTCAACTTGTGCTTTAAAGACTTCAGGGTGCAGAGAATCCTCCAGGAAGTGACCCATGCCCCACGCTGCAGAGGAAAACCCCCAGGGCCTCTGCCAATCTGTCCTGGAGGAAAATTCCTTCCCGACCCCAAATATGGCAATCAGCTAAACTCTGAGCGTGTGGGTAAGACTCACCAGCCAGACACCCAGGAAAGAATTCTCTGTAGTAACTAAGATCCCACCCTATCTAGTGTCCCATCACAGGCCATTGGGCATATTTACCGCTAATAGTCAAAGATCAATTAATTGCCAAAATTAGACTATCCCATCATACCATCCCTTCCATAAACTTATCAAGCTTAGTCTTGAAGCCAGATATGTCTTTTGCCTCCACTGCTCCCCTTGGAAGGCTATTCTAGAACTTCACTCCTCTGATGGTTAGAAACCTTTGTCTAATTTCAAGTCTAAATTTCCTGATGGCCAGTTTATATCCATTTGTTCTCGTGTCCACATTGGTACTGAGCTTAAATAATTCCTCTCCCTCCCTGGTATGTATCCCTCTGATATATTTATAGAGAGCAATCATATCTCCCCTCAGCCTTCTTTTGGTTAAGCTAAACAAGCCAAGCCCTTTCATAAGACAGGTTTTCCATTCCTCGGATGATCCTAGTAGCCCTTCTCTGTACCTGTTCCAGTTTGAATTCATCCTTCTTAAACATGGGAGACCAGAACTGCACACAGTATTCCAAATGAGGTCTCACCAGTGCCTTGTATAATGGTACTAACTCCTCTTTATCTCTACTGGAAATACTTCGCCTGATGCATCCCAAGACCACATTAGCTTTTTTCACAGCCATATCACATTGGCGGCTCATAGTCATCCTGTGATCAACCAATACTCCGAGGTCCTTCTCCTCCTCTGTTACTTCCAAGTGATGTGTCCCCAGTTTATAATAAAAATTCTTATTAATCCCTAAATGCATGACCTTGCACTTTTCACTATTAAATTTCATCCTATTACTTTTACTACAGTTTACAAGGTCATCCAGATCTTCCTGTAGGATATCCCGGTCCCTCTCTGTATTGGCAATACCTCCCAGCTTTGTGTCATCCGCAAACTTTATTAGCACATTCCCACTTTTTGTGCTAAGGTCAGTAATAAGATTAAATAACATTGGTCCCAAAACCGATCCCTGAGGAACTCCACTAGTAACCTCCTTCCAGTATGACCTGTGGTAGTTTCCTCTTTAACCAGTTCCTTATCCACCTTTCAATTTTCATATTGATCCCCATCTTTTCCAATTTAGCTAACAATTCCCCATGTGATGTGAATTATATTAAAAAATGGCAAACATTTTTTTTAAGTATAGAGTATTGTGGTTTTTTTTGTCATCATGGTAAATGCTGTTGCATGTATGCACAGTGAGCAGGTAAAATATATGCTTGTTACTGTATTACAATAAAAGGAAAACCAACTCACACTATGCCTTGCTCTAGCAGTGGCACAGGTCCCTCATTTTCATGAGCACTGAAATATTCACCAACTTTAAATAAAAATAGATTTGAGGGACATCATCAATTTAAAAATGTAATTTCTGAATATGTTACTTGCTACAAGAATCATTAAGGATTGATATCATTGAAAGGGAGTAGAAGAAAATATGTTTTTTGTGCATTTGACAAAATAGTTACATTGTTTAACAATTTTCCCTGTAAAGTTGATCAGTTTCCACTTTGGTTTGTTAGGATATTTTACATTTTTTTAAAGAAGTAACATGTAGAGTGGGACTCGGGGGCAGGTAGACAATAATACCTGAAAGTACTTTTAGCTAATTAAAAAAAAAAACCTGACTAGCACTCAAGTTGATAGCATCTCTTCAAGAATTTAATTTTTAAAAATGCAATGATTTAAAAAATCCATATTAACTTAAAAAAAAATAAGCCAAATGCTCAAAACTTCATTAGCCCGGAGTTGTTTGCCTTCACTTGTCTTGTGCCCTTTCAGAATGTGGAGAGTGGCTAACTTAAACATCTGCAAACCCAGAGTGCAGGAATAAGGATATATTCCGTCCCAACAATACAACCTTAACTGTTCTTTCCCTGGAGCTGGCAGTAGAGTAGTGCAAAGGTTAATAAACTGCCAATGGAAGTGGAGGATTCTCATTCTTTTGATGTCTTCAAATCAAGACTGGATTATTTTCTGGAATATGGTTTAGTCAAATACAAGGAAGGCATTAGGCTCAATGCAGCAGTAACTGGATGAAATTCTCTGGCCTGTGTCATACTGGAAGTCAGAATCTATGTTCTAATGGTCCTTTCTGGCCTTAAAATCTCTGAATCTACAGTAGATAGATCTGAGAAAGGACTAAGCATGTCCCATTATTTGTGTTAAGTTCCACAGATTTGACTTCCAACATTTATCTGCATGGACTTCAGCTATAGTCGCTGTGTTAGGTGTACTTGTTTTGAATGATGGAGGGATTAATTGGAACAACTTGCTAGAGCTGTGACTGTGATATAAAGAGAGGTGCAGGTGTACCTTGAGGGATCAAGTATGCTTCATTTCAGCACTGAGTTTTGTAGATTGTCAGTAGAGTTGCACCAGTTACCTTGTCGTGAAGATTATCAGCAGTGTAATGGCATACATGACAGTGGTGTCTGGGGCTTTGTGAGGGATAAGTGAAGGTAATATCTCAGAACAAATCCTCAGGACGAGCATGAAAGTGTGGTAACATTTTTGCAAATCTGGGGTGGTTTGTGTGGAGTAAACTCAGTGTTTGAGTGAAGACCAAGGGGAAGTAGGTAGTTTCCTGTATCTGACGTAAACCCAAGGTTTGCCTTGGAAAAGAGAAGGTACTAGACTTTATCCTAATGTGCTCGTATGCTCTGTTCCCAAGTGTTCTGTAGCATCTATGCTGTGAATGTATGTAATTGGTATGCAGGGGAATCGCTCTAAAAGAGCAGAGTTAAGGTTGCGTTGCAGGGGTCGCATGTACCTTAATTTGTATTTCCAGGTTTTCAGAGGTTTAAGTTTAGCCATTCTCCACATTTTGGAAGGGCGCAAAGCGTGACTGGGTAACATTAACTTTGCCTTAATGAAGTTTTGGCAAAATTAATTTCCTTTTGAGTTTAAAAAAACCAAAACAATAATTTCTCAGTGTGCTCATGTACCACAGCCCATCTCTCCACCTCCATTGCCTCTGTCTCCTTGGCAGCGATTACCCCAGCCACAGAATACACTGGCCGCATGTTAGTGTCTTCAGTGCCCTTACATCATCTCCCCATCTCTGTGCCTGCCTGGCACAGCTTGGTTCTCTCTTCTCAGCCCTCCTGTCCACGGAGAAGCAGGCATTAGCATGGGACCTGCAGTTTGAGAAACTGGGGAAGGGATGCAGCAACAGTGCAAGGACTAACGTAGAGTTTGGGGGGGGGGGCATTTTTTGAAGGGAGAGGTGAGGTCATCAGAGGAAGGATGATCCAGTGGTTAGGACTGGGGATTTGGGAGACATAGTTTCAATTCCCTGCTTCGCCATAGACTTCCTGTGTGACCTTTGTCAAGTCACTTAGTGTCTTTGAGTCTCAGTTTCCTAACTGTAAAATGGGAATGATAGCACTTCCTTACTTCACAGAAGTGTTGTGAATGTAAATACATTAAAGATTGAGGCACTTGGATACTACAGTGATAGGGGCCATGTAAGTACCTATAATTGATGTTAATATTGATGGATGTGAGGTTTGGGGGGGGGGCAGAGCTGAAGCCACTCCAGTATCACCTACTGCACTCCTCTGACCCCCTGTTTCACTCCACTCTTTCCTGCACTATTCCAGCACCTCCCCCCCACTGCTCCAACCCCTATATTCCTCCAAGCTGTTCAGACTCTCCTATTACTGCTCTGACACTGCTCTGTCTCCTCCAACATTCCCTCCATATGCCTGCTGCTTTGAGCCCTTTCCACACATTTACCAGCTGCACCCTTCTTCTTGGCACTCCATGCCCTAGAGGGGCTATAGGTAGGTGGGAAAGTGATGGGGCTCTGAGGATTCCATGTATCAGCTGAAACCAGGAAGAGGCAGGTGGGTGGAGAAAAAGTCCCTACCCCAAATCTCGCCCTACTGTATGGGGAAGAGGCTCTAGACATCCATCTTCAGCAGAGGATCCAGATCGTGGCTCACACATGGTGAGGCAAGGACTCAGACTTCCCTGTGAAGGGCAGGAACCCCCCAGATCCTGGCTTACATGCAGAGTGGGAGGGACAGGGGCTAAGACCCCCCTCTGAGAGGCAGGAGCACCCAGCTCCTTGAGCTCACCTTCTAGCCCTCAGCTGTGGGGCTGTGAATGGGAGGCATCTTCCCCCATCTCCACCTTTCTGCTGCCACTACCTGGCCCAGGCAGGGCTAGGGGAGGGGAGTATGTGGGGAAAACCAGTGTTTGAATTATCCTTGGCATGTTTGGTCCCTCAGTAGCTGTGCCAGAATACAGCCCTAAGGTGAAAAGCCCCCATCTCAACCTCACAATTCCTGCATTGCTCCAACCCCTCCCCCCATATTCCTTCACTGCTCTGACATCTCCCACACACACACATTCCCCAGCTGGGTCTCAACAAAATAATAAGAATTTAAAAAAATTGTGAAAAGCTCCTGAGAGTGAGTTGTGTAGTAGGTAACCTCTTGACCAATGACACATTGACTTGCTATCCTTTTGATCACACTCAGTTCCATTGGTCAGGAAACAGACAAAGACTGACTTGTGATTTAGTTACTCTGTCTAGTGGTCTTTCATCTTCTCTCTATTTAATTAATGGTAATTTCCTGGACAGTACTTCTAAAGTAAAATCAGAATCTGCATGTGGATTTTAGAGCAATTTAAAATATTTATCTTAAACCAGAAACATTGGTCTTGGTAAAACTTCCAAAAGCAGTCCCGCAGAATGCAGGCAAAGAGCAAGGATGTGCACATTGCACCTTCTCTGAAAGCTGCCAAGGGTAGGGGTAGAACTCAAAATGGATGAGTACAATGAACACAACATGTTTCCCAAAGCCATCTAGTTATTGTGACAACAGCCTGCCTCGCACCCTTGCTGCACATGTGCATTTCTGTCTCTTTGGCTCATCAGTTTTGGCAAAACCCATTCTGGAGATCTAAACTCTGTCAATAACTTTTTCAGTGTTGTATTGAGTGGGTGTCGTGCTAGCTAAATTAAATGTTGAGTGAATGAGATCAGTTTTGGGACTGTTGGAGCCATAATCTGAGTTCCAGGTGTGTGCAAAAAAATAAGATTTTGTAAAAAGCTGAGGGACTGTATCTTGGGGGGGACTCCCCTTGCTCAAATGACCCCTTTATGGATTATTAACCCTACTCTAGAGGCCCATGCAGCACAGCAAAGACAATCCAAGTAGGCATGTGGATTTTAGAGCATTCACAGTGGTCAACCCTTAAACAAAAAGCCATGTTCAACCTTAACCATGTTCAATCTTAGCTATGGCAGAAAACCAACTCTTCTGTAATTGCAAAAACCACAGAGGTTACTGTGCTCAAAGACAATAAATGTTTATAATACTTTTGTGTCAAAAGTGTATCTTGACTTTTTGATGACTGTAGGGTTCTTCACAGTATCAGAAAGTAATTTTTTTTTTATGCTGACTTTTACTGACTCATAGTGTTGTTACTTAATTATTGCGGACATTCTTTAGCAATATTGTGTATATTTATTTTTAGTTAACTTTTTCTGACCATTTGATGGTAGAATATTATATCCAGCATTAACAAGAACAGATGTGTATCTGTTTAAAGAAAATCAACTGATATTTTAGTGATAATGATGGTTTTACATGCTGTGAAAATGACTTTCCATATAATTACATTCACTTTGGTCAAATTCAAAGTTTTAACTGTACTTTAAAACTTTTTGCCACAGCGTTTTACCAACGAGGATCATTTGGCTGTCCATAAACATAAACATGAGATGACACTGAAATTTGGTCCAGCTCGTAATGACAGTGTCATTGTGGCTGGTTAGTATATACTTTTATTAATAAGTTATCCCTCTTTCTCCTGGAATGTGCGCAAATTTTGTGGGGTTTTGTGCATGATATAATTTCTGTAGACTGGTGAACGAAAATACCAAAGAATTCCTGTATGGTAAAGGTTTGCAACATGTATTCATTATCCATTACATTTCTATCTAAATCACCTCTCTTCATGTGGTATATAGTAAATACAGGATTGTCAATATTGCAGTAGTTGACTAACCTATGTAAGCATTCATATAAAAAAGTACATACTGTATAACCTTTTATGTTTAACCTCATCTGACACTTAAACGCTTCCCCAAGGTCTTGGTTGCCCTTATAGTTTACACGTATGTTGAAATAGGTTTTTTTTCCCCCTAAAAATACTACACCTTGTACAGACTGCAGTTGTCTCAAGAAAATCAATAGTATTGTAAATATTTTAAAATAATAGGTTGTTATAAAGAAGACAAGTCTTTTAATTTTGTCTAAGTCAAAACTACTTATTCGCAATATCTGAAATCAAACTTTAAATCCTGAATCCTTTTGCCTTTCTTGGTCAGTCAGAATCTTTTTTTTCTTATTGTTTTATTTCTTAAAAAAAATTCCTCTCTAAATTTATTAAGTCTATGGCTCTTACAGTCACAGACCAATCATGAATGGACCATTAGACTGTAAATATTGCTAAGTAAGCTCCTCTTGAACTTCTTGGGGGTAGTGCATATACTACACCATAGATATAGTCAAAACATTTTCCAGTGATGGAGCAGTCTAATTTAATTGTACAAATGCACTAGCCCCTCTTTCCAACCTTCCGTTATTCCAAGTTGCTAATTTATTAGGAGAGGCAGACAAATGGAATTCTACAGTTTAAAAAAAACTGGCAGACTTTTAAATACCATAAATGCTCTCTGCAGTGTGTGCAGTTTGTGGGGGACATCTATCAGGCAGTCAGGTAAGTGGCAGTGAAAGAGTTCTTTATCTTCCTTCCCAAGCATGCTACAGTATTTCCATGATTTTTTTCCCCACTATCATACATGAACTCCCCTTGAAATTTAGTCAAACCTTTTGTAATGTATAGTAAAACAGCTTACTTTCATCTGACAGTGCATAAATTCTAAGTGAAATAAATATGAGGTCCATACTATCCAAAATATAAATTTAAAATGAGTACAGAAGTCATTCACACAATAGTCAATGGAAGTGCTGTGATTTTAGTTTTACTATGCAAACATCTTTTAAATCAAAAAAGTTTGGGATGCTATCTTCACTACACTTTGCATGTAACTTAAAAATGACACAGCATATGAATAACAGAAGCAGTAGTCCTATTGTTCACAATAAAAGAAGAAATACAAAACAGGTCCACGAGTCGATCAATGCCACTTTCCCTTGGGTTTGAATTGAGGGGGGCCCTCATACAACAGCAACTCTCATTCCTGTTTGAAAATAAAGCTTCTTTCTTAAAATGATCCTCTCTGCTAATGCAGGCACTTAAGAGTTGTTCCTTCAGCCAACAGATGGAGACAGAACTCAGACTTTTGATTACATCTTCCCCTGTATCTATACCATGAGGGACTGGTCTACAAACCTCAGTTGTATGTCTCCAGCAGGTGGAGCAACAGTACCACTTCTGGCTGGCCTGAATGAAAGAGGAAAAGAAGTGTGCCTTGCAGGCCTAAGAAACTTTCTGGCCACATGCCATATCTCCCTTTCCAATCTTATCCCTGGGGTTTTGAATGAGAGAATCTTCCTAATTACCAAAACTACAAGTGAATGCCACCTTCCAAAAGTTAACAGTTATTAATGTAAATACCATATTTTTATCTGATTTTCTTTATGTATGTAACCATTCAAGCCTCCATTATAGCCAGCTACTTATCAGTGTGTATATGAAAGTGAGAGGTAAGAGGGAACTCCACTCAACAGAAGAGCAAGTCTAATTAAAGGCTTCCCTCTGATAGCAATCTCTGCTGACCCACTGGTGTGTATTGTTGGGTTTTACATCTATTAATTTGTACCAGGGCATAACAAAGTGTGCCCCCATCAAAGTGGGAACGAGCATTCGTCCATATTGTTTGTTTATAGTGTATTATTAAAAATAACGTTAAAAATCTAAGAAAATTGGCCTATGTATCTGATGTATCTATTTTTAATCATTTAAATATTTTCAGATCTAACTACTCTCTCCAAAATAGTTGGAAGCAAAATCCACATTATGAAATAACCGACAGCTAAGTTGTTTAATAAACCATTTTAAGAAAAGCTAGCACAGAAATATTCCAAAATGCCCAAAATATTATTTTTACACACACACAGTAAAAATATCTAAAGTATTTTGAATTAAATTGCCAGAAAGTTTTGAATAGTTATATGCCTGCTTTAACTGAAAAATTATTTAAAACAAATGAGTTTGTAACCTTAGCAATAGTGGTTTTAGGTAGAATGGGCTGCAAGTCTTTATAATTAAAGGGGAAAGTTGCATCTTAAATTTGTTTTTAAATAATGTTAAAGAAGAGCCCTTAAACTGTACCACAAACTTTATTTTAACTAGGTGGTTGTTTGCTTTAGTGTTAACTTTACAATAAATAACCAAAGTAATTACAATTTGGGCATTGGTGGTATTTTCATATTTTTATTTTGAAGATAGTAATAACATGTTCTTACTAAATGGTATTTTGGAAAAAAATGTTTAATTTCATTTCAGATCAGACACCAACACCAACTAGATTCTTGAAGAACTGTGAAGAAGTGGGTTTGTTCAATGAGCTAGCAAGTCCTTTTGAAAATGAATTCAAAAAGGCTTCAGAAGATGACATTAAAAAAGTATGTTGGCAATATTGGGCTTAGAAGTTACTGTATACAATTTTTTTGTTTTGGTCTGGAAGTACTTTAGTGTACTGAGAGATTTGTTTGTTTTGATAAAGCAGAGGAACCGTGTTATACTGGAATGTATGCTTTAAAAAAAATCAATGTTCTCATTATTTTGTTTTCAACTTTGAAATGCATCAGTCATCAACATAGAAGTGTACGTATATGTTGTATGCAGAGAATACAAATTTAGGCCCCAATTCTGCAAAGACACCTGCTTCATTTTACACAATGTGGCTTTAATTGGCTTTACTGTTTTTTTAAATTATTTAAAGGCCCGATCCACAGTTTATTAAAGTGAATGGGCACCTTTCCATTGACTCCAGTGGGCTTTTGATGAGGCCCTAAATGAGTAAATCGTTCTAAAAGGAACCCAGTTCTTACGAGGGGAAAAATATACAAATAAAAATCAGGTGGAAGGAATAACTCTTATACTTAAATTGTTTTGCAGGTATACAGATTAGACAACATTTTAACAATGTACACATTATTTTAACAACTGAATATTAGTAATGAGTTAAACAGTGATAATCAAATTCAGCAACTAAAAGTGAAGTATGGTTTGAGAACAGATTTTACTATTTTAACTTCAGTTAAAGTGACGTTTAAATCTCTGACAGACAAATCCCACTTGAAAGACAAATGTTGATAACAACCAAAACCGCCACACTTGTTCTTATTGTACAAATTGAATTTTTGTGTAAACTTGAATTGAATCCATTTCTAGTGAACTTTATTTAAATACATTTAGATGTGTTGTCTTTCATTTTAATTCCTTCCCATTTATAAATGCTTAGGGCCCAAACCTACAAACACTTGTCAATGTGAAAAACTTTACTCATATAAATTTAGTTATTCAAATGTACAAAGGTATGCAGGATCACATCTTTAGTTTTCTTTGTCTCTGTGGAGATAGCAGAGACCCTAGGAATATAATAGAACCTTACCGAGCCCTAAAAAAATATGTCACCTGCCATTTTCTGTGTGCCCAACACAGCTCCAAATGATGACTCCCACTAATATGTTTCTCACACCATTATATGTAGCACTATTGAGCCTGTGAGTACTTGCAGGAGGTTTCCGGAGCACTCACTGCCATCTCAGGAGGCTACAAGGATCAAAGAATTTTTAAAACTTCTTTGCAGTTTCTTCAACACTGCTCTTCATCCTCCCATCTGACCTTCATGTCTTAGGGAGGGATATTGTACTGTGATCTCCCTGAGTGACTCCTAAGGGCAGTGATCAAAGGAGAATGGGGTTAATAGGGAGTATCATGTGGGAGGAGTTATTTAACTGCATTTTCTGGTTTTCAGAGGTTTTAGTTTCTGGCTTTTAACTTCCATGTTCTGGAAGAGTATAGGGAGAATGGGCACTCCTAAACAATTTTCTCTCTCTTTAATGAAGTTTGATTGTCTCTTGAAAGAACCAGATAGAGTATAATGAAAGGTAAATATCTTTCTTGAGAGAATTATTTTCCTCTAAGGTATTTTGGCAGATGGGCTAGTTTGCAATATGTGAGTCAGTGGCTAAATACTCTGGACTTACTTTTTCTTTAACCAGTATCAGTGATACTAGTTAAAAGATATTTTTAAAGGAATTCCAGATGTAGTTCTCATGCCTTTTAAAAGTTATTCTGTCAGATTTTAACAAAGTGAAGCCATTTGAGCAATTATATGTATTTTTCCCATTCTCTTTTTAAACAATTTTGTCTCTTTCAATAATTATTCAATATATTTGTTTGATAACGTTTTGTCCCTTGTAGCTTTTGGAACTTAAGGTTTTGCTGTCACACTTGTGATTATAATCATTTGCTTGGTAACAATAAAATTTAATAAGCATTGCAATGTAACTTCATGGTGTGAGTTCAAAATAAAGTAGACGTTAGGTTGTGATGAAGAGCAGTTATTCAGAACAAATCTGCAATCACTCTAAAGAAGACAGAGAAAATTACTGGGAAAGAAAAATGAGTCTTGTGTGTTTTGGGGTTGTTTTTTTTTGTTTTGTTTTGTTTTTTAAGTTTTGCCCTAGGTTGAGATTTCCTCCTTAGGCTTCCATTTATTTTGAGACTTAACGTGCTTTCAAAGTTTAAACTTTATTCTTAGCGATATAATTTAAAATTTTAGCATGTTATGTGGTAAAGTGGTATTTGTGATTTTTTGAGAGTTCTCCATTACAGGCTACTGAAAATGTAATCAATTACAGACCAGGATCCCAATACAGTGTGATTAAATGGTCGCAATTGTCCTCATTCTCAAGTTGTTAGAAAAGGCAGGGCCAGCTGTAGCATTCAGAGTATAGAAGAACAGGCCATGCAGAAGCCCAAAGGACTGAAAGTAATACAAGGCAGGGACAAGGGGCTTTCTGGAGAATATGGCTATCTTATGAAGCAGAATACCTTAGGCTCCATTCCCAGCTGTTAACTTCCTAAGGTTTTCAGGAAAGGAACACTTCTCCTACAGAACTTACAGGGATTGGCCTGTACTTTGGCTGGCCTGAGGACTTGAAAGGAGAGGAACCAGACATCTGCCCAAGGGACTGAAGGTCATGTAGAAGTGGGAATGATGGGGTAGCTTAATGAGCTGGCTCTGCTTTAGATGGCCTGTGCTCCTTGAGAACAGAGCCTCTACTCCTTAGGGCTGATACTTTCCCCAGCAGCTTATTTTGTTTTTACATATTATAATTTGAGTGGCTAACAGGTTTACTTGCATGTTTACTCTTTTAGATGCCTCTAGACCTATCTCCTCTTGCAACACCAATCATAAGAAATAAAACTGAAGAGCCTTCAGTTGTGGAGACAACTCATCAGGATAGTCCTTTACCTCATCCAGAGTCCACTACCAATGATGAAAAGGTCAGGAACTTATTTTTCTGGATTCAAAACATTTTTATAAAGAACATTCTCAGCAATGTATTTAGTTTTGTATATATTTACTAGAATTGCTTTGGTGACCTAATTGTTGATTGTACAGTGATGGTAATCATAAAGATTCAAAACCTTCAACCCTTTAGGTAAATTTTGCTTAAAATAAACATCCTTTATTCTTCCCACTGGTCCTCCAACAAATTTAGGAGATAACAGATTTTTCCTGATATTTCTTCTTCTTGTCTTACTCTCATCTACATGGGTTCTGCTCTTTGAGTCCTTCTCCATTCCAGCCTGTCTTGAAGCAGTTCCTCGGAAACACCGCAGCTAATTATATCCCTTTGTAAAACATCCATCTATCTAGTTTCAGGTCTTAAAGCCCTTCTCTCACCTTCCACTTTTCAGTTTAACATCCTGTTTCCTATGTATTCCTCCAATGTTGGCATATGAAAATAAACCATCTAAGCCTGGATTCCCTTAGCTTTTCTATAATTGGTACCACCTTCATACTTCCTCAAATTGTACATTCCAAACATGGTCCATCCTTATAACTCCAAGCATTCATCTTAACACTAATTTCCACTGTATTAAACAACTGGTTCTGGCTCTTCCTCAGTGTCCAGCACTCCAAATCAGACAAAAGTGCTGGCCCAATTACCATATTGTAGATCTTACTTTTCAGTTTGATAGGCATTCTCTTATACAGATCACTTCACTCACTTTTCTTCATTTAGTCTGTGACTTTCCTGTTCTGTTTATAAGAAAAACAACTTTTTTTAAAAAGAGCATCTTTATACATCATAAATAGGGCTGCAGATTTCACATCTTTTTTATCAAAAAATCATGGCGCGATATTGGTAAAGTTAGTAAAAGTCACAGGTTTAGGGACTGCTTTGTGATTTTTTTTCTTTCTTGTTGATAAATGCCTTGACAGATGAGGGGGCACTGATCACCTGCACCAGCACAGTCCCAGCACCACAACCCTAATCCTGGCCTAGATAATGTGATTGTGACTGTACAAATCACCACATAGTTTACCTTTTTTTGTTTGTTTTGCCAGGATACCATATAAATTCACAAAATGTCCATTTTCCTGCTATCAACCTGACATTCTGCCTGCCTTCTTAGGTTCTGCTTGCTTTTTAGTCCTCCTCTTTCCCAAAGGGGAAACAAATGTGTTTCTTTGCTGGCTATTATACTTCTGGTATTAAAAGGACAGAGTGGGAGGCAGAGAGAAGGGATATCTTTCATGATTCAGTGCATCAAGGATGAGAGTGTGACCTGAGCCACTAGACCTTTTCTTGCAGCTGAATGGGCAAAGCAGCTGAAGCAGTTGCATTACCTTTGGTAAAGAAGACTTACAGGAGGAATATGCTGCCATCTGGTGCTTGTAAACTGCTCAGGATCACAGCTCCACTCTTGCAGCACTTATGAGCTCTTCATAGCAGCCACATTCTCCTTCTGCACAGCTCCTAAACTTAATCTGAACAAGGTTACCCTTTAGGAGGTCTACAGAGCAGATTTCTTCTGCTGCAGTTCTCCCCCGGTTTCCCACAATGAAATACTTCACGCCTTTGTTCAAAATCTGGGAGAACTGATGAGCCATGCAACAAATGCAGGTTGTGTTTTGCTCTTTGGTGAGGTGCAAGTTTCAAAGCTGAAGGTCTCTTTATTGAAAAAGCCCTGCTGCCAATCCACTCCTATTTAAACTAGAAATGCTCCCAGTTTGACCACTTCTGAATTCAAAAGGCACCATAGAAAGAGAAGTAGTCTTTAGGGCAGCAAGGTCCCTAACTATTCAGGGCATTATCAGTCCAAATCTACAACATAAGCGTCATTCAGAAATCAAGTGGAAGCCAGTGCAGCCTATAGAGCACAGGTGTAATATGTTCCCTAAGTGAAATACTATTTAATAAGTGGACAGTTGAAATCTGTACTAATTGAAGGGTTTTTTTTCATAGTTTTAAAGTGTAGTCCTGAGTACAGCAGCAGTCAAATCTAACAAAGGCATAGGTAACTGGAAAGGCCTGCATCCAAAAGGAAAGATAAAAGCCAAGTCCAGATAAAGTGCTCTTCTGCTGCTACTTGTATGTACCTCCAAGAGCAATAGAGGATCTAATAAGGAACAAACAGTGGGCATGCTTCCTCAGTCGTTGGAGATAATAATCTCTTTCTCCAACCCACAAATATCACTTTTATCTGATCTTGATTTTAGTCGCAGCTAACGGGTTTTCATCTTAGCCCTGTCCTGGTTTGGTTAACTGCTCAGCTGCCCTGTCCAGAGAATGCATTTATTATGTGTTTTCATTTTATGAAGTATTTATATTCTATTTCAGTACAATTAAAGATTATTGAATTTAGCAATAACAAACATTACCATATAATTTCCAGTTTACTGCATCATGCAGTGCTCTCTCATTAATTTTGGTTGGGGGCTAGTTGCCGTGTACAGTAGGTAAAGTTTATAGCACAGTATAATGGGTCCCATGTTAAAGGTAATTCCTTGTTTCATTAACTTTTGTGAAGTGCTTTGGGGGTCTTCAGATGGAAGGTATGTATAGACGTGCTAAATGCTTGTTTAATATTTTCATTGAATCCTAATTGATTCCCAGTTTCAGGATTATGACATCACATCCTCAGTCAGTTCTGTTACTTGCCTAGTTTACGAGCACAGTGATCTATCTTCTGTGCTCAAATCTTTCTTTAAGATTCAGTCAAGATGTAGGTGAGGGTATTTCTAAGCATCTTGAAAGACTGAAAACTGTAAAATTCTGTGATTATTTTTCAAAAGATAGGGTCCTAGTTAAATAAGAGAAATTAGTTTTTAAAAAGAGTAACAAATGTACAAAGTTTTTTGATTCTTACTGACTCCAATGGTCCTTTTGTTTCAGCTGTTATATAAACCTAAAAGAAATATTCATTTATATTTCTCTTTGCTGTATGTCAGGGCATATTGAAAAGGTCTGTTTACCAAGAACTGATGCAACCGGTAGCATAATACTGATCGTCAATTTTTTTCCCCTGTATCTATTGGACTTACTAATACAAACCCTGACAGCATATTGGAGCAGTATGTCTCATAGCTCAGCAAACTGGTCTTGAATTTGTCCTAAAATTGTGACGAACAGATGCATTTCTTGATTTTGTTTGTCACAGCCTTAATTATTGAGCCTATGTTTTTGGTGAATTTACTCAGTTTTTTAAAACAGCGTAATTCATTCCACTCCATCAGTCTGTAAGTTGTGTAAACGTTACAAAGATTCCTGATTTTTTTCTCTTTAATCTATGTTCACTGCACAATCTTTATTGATGGTCTGTAATTTCAATGGTTAATTTTCATTTTTCCCATAGGAAGTGTCACTTCAGCAGACTGCACAGCCTACATCAACAATAGTTCGTCCAGCATCACTGCAGGTTCCTAATGTATTGCTAACAAGTTCTGACTCAAGTGTTATTATTCAGCAAGCAATACCTTCACCAACTTCTAGCACTGTCATTACCCAGGCTCCATCCTCCAACAGGCCAATAGTGTAAGTTATATGTGATAGTAAAATATTTTATTGCAGATTTCTAAAAAGATTTTTTCTAGTTTACAAAGTACTTTTGATCACTTTTTTCCTGCAATTTAATAAACAATGAGGCCTGCAGCTCCATATTCTCCAACAGTACAGTGAGTTTACATTATAACTGTGAGACACAGTTATGTCAAACAGAATTACTGTTAAATGTACAGAACATGGATATTATTGATACCTTGTTAAAATGGCAAATAGTTTAAGCTGTATTAAGTTTGGACAGGGTTAAACCAAATTAATAATGTATCAAACTTTGTAATAAGAAATGTCAGTATCTTTCAATTCTGCTGTGTATTTGTGTCCTTTTAAAATATTTCCTCCTCTTTGTTTTTCCTAGACCAGTACCAGGTCCTTTCCCTCTGCTGTTACATCTTCCTAATGGACAAACTATGCCTGTTGCTATTCCTGCCTCAATCACAAATTCTAATGTTCATGTCCCTGCTGCAGTTCCAGTAAGTTTACACATGACCAATTATACATTCTTAATTTTAAAATAATGCAAACTTGCATAATTTTTTTCCCCCCAAACACTGACATTTTACCAAAAAAAATGTTGGACTTGATTTACTATGGTGTGATACATATTTTTGGCAACTATTGTAATTTGTGCTCTGGATACTTATTAGAATAGTATATCTTTATCATTCCAGATATTACTTAAATGGTTAGAAATAGCTTTTTACCCTTTCAGAGTAATTAAAGTACTGATATACCTTAAGCTTTAGAACTTAGTTTTACAGATTTTGGTAGCTGTTTTGGTTCTAGTGGGCAATGCAATCATATAATTTGTATTATGCTGGAATACTCAAAGATTGTTTTTCATTTTTACGACTTTCCTGGTCAGCTTGTTAGACCTGTCACCATGGTGCCTAGTATCCCAGGAATTCCAGGGCCCTCCTCCCCACAGCCAGTGCAGTCAGAGGCAAAATTGGTAAGTTAGAATTCCATTGATCTTCAAGAAGGTTAATCTGAAAAAAATGTTATGTCATTAATAATTAGGTTTTATTACAGATGTAGTTGTTTGACTTAGTAATTGTTATCGTGCAGTATACATTTTATTTTCTACAGATTTTGATCTTACAGAAGATGAGCTCTGTGCTGGGATCTCAATGCTAGAAAATTAGAGCTATCAATGTGTTTTGGTTTTATGGTAATTTTAGATTCTTGTATGATTGTTAGCACCGGGACTAAAACACATTTATGAATTTAGCAGCACCGGTTAAATGTACTCTGAAGAAGACCAGTTTTTTAACTGTAAGCTCAGTCTCACTCCTCATGATGAAGGGTAGGCGTATATGTGGCTTTAGGAGACGGAGGAGACACAGGCTTAATATCACTTCAGTAGTGAACCTTGCCTGCTAATAGAAGCAAAATTGAAGAACTACAGAGGTAAGCCCATACCAAAACGGTGTGAAGCTTCTTAGCAGAAAAGACTATAGGAATAAAAAAACAGGCTTTACATGACAACACACGTCTTAATATTCCCAGCTGCTTATGGTCTTTTCTTCCAGGCATGTAACCTGATAGGGTTTAGTATGATGAACATAAAAAGTTGGTTTGTTAAGATAACCAAAAAGGGTAAAGAAAAGAATCAGTTATATAAATGTACATTAGCAGGATCATAATAATTATAGCTTAAACTTTAATCACTTCCAGTAAAAATGTGTATCTTGTCCAATTTGTTACCTAGTTGCTTCAATGCTTTTTTATCTAACTTTTCTTCATTCCATCTGTTCTTGTAAAATGGAATGGGAAATATATGACAGAAAAATTAAATAAATGTCCCCCCATGTGCATCCCTAGAAGAGCTCCACAAACTGAATGTGTCTTGTAGATTACGTGCATTTAACTTAGATTAGTATGGCATTATCCCTGACACTCGTTTATTTGTATTTAAGAAATTAAGAGGAGAATCAGGAGCAGTAAGTAGATAAAAATATTTTTAAATGTGAAGCAGTAGGGGGGATTTAGGGGCAATAGCACCTTGCTAGGGCACTTTCATGGCAGCAGCAGGAGCAGGCAGCCCAGTTGCTACAGCTGCAGAAGCCACTTTGAGACCGTATATATAGCTGGCAGGAGGGAATGATGGACTGCCTAGAGAGATGAATTCCGTAAAATCCTTATTAATGTGGGGAGAAGGTTGGGCAGGCCCTCAGTCAGTGAACTATCTTTTTGGTCTCCACTCCAAACCCTAGCATATTCAGTAGTGAGGAAGGGGTGCAGGGGTACCCCCAGAGATGGGCAAGGACCCTTTCCACATCAGATATCTGTCTGTGTGAGATGAGGCTGTTGGACACACAGAAACCCTTTTCCCAAAATGATACAACCACTCTCAGGAGTGCGTTGGCCACCTGTGAACTCTGAATAGAGCTGCCTGCTACAGTCAGAGCTACTCTCCTATCTCTGCTCTCTTTGGTGAGTTGACTTTTGAAGTGCTGCAAGAAATGGGAGGACAGTACTAAGGGCTTTTTCTCCTCAGTCCCCACTCTCATCCTTCAGAGGGATTGAAAAAGGAGTCCTTCATTTTCAGAGTCAGGAAAAGAAATAATTGTAACTGCCTTCTGAGAAAATGTATTTATCTTAATTCTGGGAAAAGATTAATATAAAAAATGGGGATCAGATAAGAACAAGAATTCTATTTCCTCACCTGACGTATTCCACAGGATCAAAAGACTCCTATTCACAGAATTTCACTATGTGGAATCTATTAGAACTTCAAGACTAGAGGTCCAAATCATTTTTGTTTAGTTGGGCAAGAAATTAGATTCTTAAGAGTAAGAATAAATCATGCAGTAATATGCTTTATGAAGCTTTATGTATGAAAAAATACAAGTGGTAAAAGCTTTTGATTTCACATAGGAAAAAGCAATCACTTATAGAGACGGCACAAAAATAGCATAAAGAAAAACAGATTGCGAGACTTAAAATTTAAGTCTCATTAGTTTTCTCATTAGAAGCTAATATGTGCACTTCAGTGTTTGCTTATCTTCTTTAAATGGGATGGTAAAAGCATACTTACCATATTTCTTCTTTTCTTTCTTGTCTCTATGAATAAGGAATGGGCAGAATATATCAGAATTGTGTATATTAGTTGTGCTTTATATAGTGTATATTCACAAAAATGAAAAAAATGTTATTTCTATTAAAGTGTAAAGAACTAAACAAGAAGCCTAATATTCACAGAAAAATTTCTCCAACAAAAAATTGGATAGGCTAATAGCTAAGAACGATAGAAAGTATTTTGAACAGGCACCATGGGTTACCAATTTTTAAAATTCCCATTTGATTTTCAGAATTTAAATCTTTATTTGCAACACCAAATTCTGTGTCTTTCTGATATATTCTTGCATGCAAAAATATGTTAAACATGAAACTGCTGCAATGTAACGTGCAATACATTCTAAGTTCTGCAAATGTCAGAGTAATTAAATTTACTTTTATCAATTGTTATGGTCTCTGTTAGTTTAACAGAGGGCTTAGAATAGTTAATTATATTTGATTAATATTTCCATGATAAACAAAGTTGATGAAAATACCTTTTTAAAAAATGCTATGCTCCGGTTGTCAATAAAATTTAATAAGCAGGATTAGCTAGATACTATTAATATCGGTTAAACACAATTTCTAGGCTTATTACATATTTCTCTTAGTATATCACTATGGTTAGTAGCTAGAAGACAAGGAAGCAGAATTTTCGAATTCATTTGGAACTTTTTTATTGATATTGTAAGAGACAGCTTAGTCATGTGTAGACATATTTCATTGCTGTGGATTTTTCTCATATTACACTAGGGGAATGTAACATAAATACATACTTTACGTAATTGCTAAGACAACTGGTTGCCCAACTTGCTAAAACAACTGGCTACCTAATGTCAAAACAGTCTGCTGAATACATGACATTCAGTGTGACAGTAAATAGGCTGCTGAACTAGGGATGATGTCTTGACAGTGGGTAAATGTCTTGGAGGGCTGTTATCTATTGTTTGCCTTTAGCTGTCATTGGTTAAACTTTCGTCTTCTATAATGCAAAACCTGAAATTTCTAATCTCTAATAGAGTATCTTGCATCTTTTACTGTAAGTTATATAGAAAAAAATATTATTGTAAGGTACTCTCAGGGCTGGTCTACACTACGGGGGGGAAATCGATCTAAGATACCCAACTTCAGCTACGTGAATAACGTAGCTGAAGTCGAAGTATCTTGGATCGAATTACCTACCGTCCTCACGGCGCGGGATCGACGTCCGCGGCTCCCCATGTCGACTCCGCTACCGCCGTTTGGGTTGGTGGAGTTCTGGAGTTGACAGGAGCGCGTTCGGGGATCGATATATCGCGTCTAGATGAGACGCGATATATTGATCCCCGAGAAATTGATTGCTACCCGCCAATACGGCGGGTAGTGAAGACGTAGCCTCAGTTGAGGCATTCTGATTATTCCAGAAATTCAGGATGAAGAGATTGATGTGGTGGTTGAGGCTCTAACCTCTTCTTTGACAAGACACATGACAACTTGCCCAAAAGGAGACAACCATGTCCATAGTTTCCTGCAGGGATGACCTAACTTTTTGCCCCTGAGCAAAACTAGCGCTATCATTCCGACCAGAGAAACATCTTCTGCTATCAGTAGACCAGGGAGCATAATGAACATTGTAACATTTAAGACACAACAGCAAACTACCCTGATGTGAAGGAAAGATTAGTGAGCGGCCAATACGGTTGCATCAGGAGTTCTTTCATGATCCAAAAACTAAAAGGAATCCTACAAAAAGTGGAAACGTGGACAGATTGCTAAGGATGAGTACAAAAGAATAGCATAAGCATGTAGGGACAAAATGAGTGGCACCTAGCAAGAGACATAAAAGGCAATAAAAAGAGGTTTTATAAATACCTTAAGAGCAAGAGAATGATGAAGGAAAGTGTAAATCCACCATTTAGCGAGGGACAGATGGTAACATCAAGAAATTCTGAAACATTTAATGCCCATATTGCTTGTTTTACCTAAAAAGATTAATTGTGACCAGATACTCAACACAATTAATATTTACAAGAAGTGGGAAGGATCACAAGCCAGAATAGGGAAAGAACAGGTTAAAAAATATTTAGGTCAGCTGTATGTTTAGCTGTATGTTTAGCTATGTATGGGATAGCTCAGTGGTTTGAGCATTGGCCTGCTAAACTCAGGGTTGTGAGTTCAATCCTTGAGGAGGCCACTTAGGGATCTGGGGCAAAAATTGGTCCTGCTAGTGAAGGCATGGGGCTGGACTCGATGACCTTTCAAGGTCCCTTCCAGTTCTAGGAGATTGGTATATCTCCAATTATTACCTTTTAAGTCTGCAGGGCCTGATGAAATTCACCCTAGGGTACTTAAGAAACTAAGGTCATGTCTATACTTACCAGGGATCAACGCTGCTGTGATCTATGCAGCGGAGGTTGATTTAGCGGGTCTAGTGAAGACCTGCTAAATCGACCGCATAGCACTCTCCGGTTAACTCCAGTACTCCACCGGAATGAGATGATTAAGGTAAGTCGACAGGAGTGCATCTCCCATCGATGCAGTGTGGTGTACACATCACAGTATGTCGACCTAAGCTATGTCAACCCCAGCTACATTATTCACATAGCTGGAATAGCATAACTTAGATAGACTTGCTGCAGTAGTGTAGACAAGGCCTAACTGAAGCAATCTCAGAACCATTAGCAGTCATCTTTGAGAACTCATGGAAGATGGGTGAGGTCCCAGAGGACTAGAGAAGGGCAAGCATAGTACATACCTTTAAAAAAGGGAACAAAGAGGGTCTGGGAAATTGTAGACCAGTCAGCCCAACTTTGATACCTGGAAAAATACTGGAACAACTTATTAATCAGTTTGTAAAGCCCTTAGCAGATAATAGGATGATAAGAAATGGATTTGCCAGGAACAAATAATCATAGACCAATATAATTTCCTCCTTTGATGGGATTACTGGCCTACTGGATGGGGAGAAGTAGATGTGAGATACTAAAAGTCACAGTAAGATTTTTTGACACAGTTGCATATGACATTCTCATAAGCAAATTAGGGATGTGGCTTACATGAAATTACTATAAGGCAGGGGTCTCAAACTCAAATGACCATGAGGGCCACATGAGGGCTAGTTCATTGGCCTGAGGGATGCATTACTGATGCACACACCGCGCTGCCCCCACTCCACCCCTTCCACGAGGTCCAGCCTCTTCCCACCCCTTCCCTGCCCCCATTCCAGCCCCTTCCCTGAAGTCCCCACCCCAACTCTATCCCCTCTCTGCCCCCAGAGGGTGCATGAGGGGTGTGGCAGGAGCTCAGAGCAGGGAGTTGAGGTGCAGCAGGGGGTTGGAGTGCAGGCAGGAGGCTCAGGGTGCAGAAGGGGTGTGGGGTGCAGCAGGGGGCTCAGGGCAGGGGGTTGGGGTGTGGGGTGCAGCAGGGGGGCTCAGGGCAGGAGGCTCAGGGTGCAGAAGGGGTGTGGGATGCGGCAGGGGGCTCAGGGCTGGCGGGTTGGGGTGCAGGGAGGGGGTTCAGGGCAGGGGATTGGGGTGCAGAAGGGATGAAAGATGCAGCAGGAGGCTCAGGGCAGGGAGTTAGGGTGCAGGCAGTGGGCTCAGGGCAGGGAGTTGGGGGGGCGGGGTGCAGGAGGGCTTCGGGCTCTGGGGTGGCAGCGGTGCAGACCAGGGGCAGGGCAGACTGCCGGCCCCGCTCCCACTCTGCTCTGGGAAGTAGCTGGAACCATGTCCCTGCAGCCCCTGGGGGAGGGGAGACGCAGGGCTCCGCATGCTGCTTGCCACGCCTCTAGGTACCGCCTCCGAAGCTCCCATTGGCCGCGGTTCCTGGACAATGGGAGCTGCGGGGGGGGGGGCGGTGCCTAGAAGACAGGGCAACACAAGGATGGAGCCCTCTTCCCCCCCCCCGGCCGCAGGGACGTGATGCCAGCCGCTTCACAGAGTGGTGCGGGGCTCAAGGGGGGCAATCCTGCAACTGTAGTTTGCCCACCCCTGCCCTGGAGGTAGGCCGGGGGGGCAGGCGCGGGCTGCAGGAAATGCGGCCCACGGGCCATGTATTTGAGACCCCTGCTATAAGGTGAGCTCACAACCAGCTGAAAGACCATACTCAGAGAAGTTATGTTTCGATGTCAAACTGGGAAGATGTATCTAGTGGTGTCTTTTGGATTCATTTAGATGGAATAAATGAGCCCAAAGAGTCAATGACGTTAATATGACAGTATTCAACATGAGAGTGTTAAAGGAGGTTTGGGATCTGGTATAGAGATACCACAGCCTACTTAGTCCATGGCAAACACACCTATAAAAAATATTTTTCACCTTTTATTAAAGATAGAGAGAGAGAGAAGGAAGGAAAAACTGGTAAAGCATTTGAAATGTAAAGTATTGGGGAAGACTTTTATTTTAACATCCCTTGTTCTTTTCCCTTTAGCTGAAGAGAGAGTTTTTAGAAGGAAAACCCACTTAGTCTATTAGATGGTATTAAAGATGGTAATAACTGTCCTTTTGGGGAAAAGAGAAATTAATTTAGAAGGGCTAGAGTTTTCATTGCTGTGAAAGTCCAATCCCATTTCTTAAAAGACAAAAAAAAAAAAAAAAAAAAACCCACACGCACAGAAGGGGAAAGAAAAGAACAGTATTTGGAAAATGCAGCTTCTGTCTCTAGTGTTGACTTTCACTTGCAGCCTCACTGCTGGAAAAACAAAGGAACAGCAAACTGTTTTATTAGTCGTGCTAAGGCCTAGCAAACTTGTAGCAGCATTGAGCTGTTTAGGGCATTGCTTTTATCTGCCTCTTCTGGGTTACAGGCTTACAGCAGTGTTGTAAAATATATAGTCTTGGTCAGCTAAGCCAGATTCTCCTTAAACAGAAGGCAAAAGGCGAGAGATAGGAGAGGGAGTAATGGGTGGTGTGATAAAGTCTCAAATCCCAGGTGGTATTTGGGATTCAGCTGGAGTTGGTAGAGGTGGCAATGTCATCTAAGTCCCTCTCTTGCCCGGGTTTGGTCAGGACATCTTGGAATCAGGTTGACAAAGGTCCAGTGATGGTACAGTAGATCCTGCAGTCCCAGGAGATAGTAAGAGTGGCATTCATGATGGTGAAGCTCGCTCCTTCCCCTCTCTGATCTTTCAGTCAGTTATTGTCACATTAGCCAGCTTTTTCCCTCCACAAGTCTCTCTTTGAGGACTCCGAAAGGGAGTGATGGGCAGAATAGTCAGTCTTATTATTTTGTCCACCAGTTATTCCTGATTTCTAACACACATTTTTGACTAGATGACCTCTTGAGGTCCCTTCCAGCCCTGCATTTCTATGGTTAACAGAAATTACATCCATTTGTTACAAGCTCCCTTGACTTTCCTAATATTCTTCATGGGGAAGGACAACATGGTTAAGTTGGAGTCAACTTTCAATGCATGTTAGGCACCTAACTCTCTCAGGTGCTTCTGAAAATCCCACCCTTACTCTGTTTTCCCATTTTTCCCAGGGGGGTAGGGAGGGAATAGAACCTTAGATGGGTGTTGGACGCATAATTTATTACCATTTGACTCTAGTTTAGCATACTTTTTTAGAGTGAGCCAGAGTATAGAACCACTGCATATTTTGATAAATAACTATTTATTTCCTTATGGCTTGTATGTAGCAAAGCTCATATATAGCACCATTTGTTGTGGTAATCATAAGAGTGAGCTTTACTGAAATAAATGGAAATTTTGTTTTAAACTTCAGTTGTTAAAAATAATGTGTCAGCAAAGATGCTCTCTGATGATAGGTATAAGTCATGGTTAAAATTTCATCTTGGCTTTCCTAGAAGACAAAAATCCCACAATTGTTGGAGATAGGGTACCTAATCTGTCTCACATGCCAAATATAGCCTTCACTCATGCATTCATCTAAAGAATGTCTTTCTGCCCATTTTTTACTTTTTAAGTATGAGCGGCTCCTGAAGCCTCAGTTCAATTTCTAAATCTGCTATCTAGAGACATTTCAAAGTCTTACCAGCCTGAAGTTGCCCAATTTAATATTCAGGTTTGCCTGTCATTTGGTTGGTTGAGCTGTATTCCACTTCCACACATGTGTTTGAGTCTCCCTTCAGTGCCTGGATTGCACATCTGTAAATATTTTCTTAGTTACAGCCTTCTTTTGATTTGATTTGAAAGAATGTGTATCTGGTCTTTGAAGATGTATCATTGAGATGTCTGGTGCTAACATTCTGGAAAAAAGTTTAACCTTACAGGATAGTTTTCTTCTGATGGTTTTTCCCCTATGCAATCAATTTCATACCAGTATAAATTTGACAAAACAAATGTGCAAGCACAACTGCGTATTAACTTTGTAAATACATAATTTAAATAGTTGGATTTTTGTTTTGTTTTTCATGGAATCCCCAACCTGGGAATGTCCGACTCCTTCAGGGTGGCACAGTCTTGGCTTCTCATGTGAGGGGAGTTGTAAGGCTATTACTGCCAGAGCCATGTTCAGTCTCCTTTGCTGCTGTTTTCTCTCCTCTAGTCTGCGCTATCAGTGCCTGTCACCGTAGGGAGACATCCAAAGAAGTGAGCTGCAGCTCACGAAAGCTCATGCTAAAATAAATTTGTTAGTCTTTAAGGTGCCACAAATACTCCTGTTCTTTTTGTAGGGAGACAGTACACTGTGAACACAATTGCCTCGGGTGGGGAGAAAGAGAGAAAACACAGGAGCAAGAAAATAAGATAAAGCATGAAAATAAACCAGAAAATAAATAAAGAGAGAGAGAGAGAGAGAAGAAAAAAGAACAGGGATAAAAAATTCCCGGAGAGACAGAAAATAGGAAAATGGTTAGCTCTGATCATTTTGTTGCGATGCACTCTCCAGTAAGAATGTGTGAAAAATATACTGTATAAGGAACAATTGCGTGTATGCTTAAATGCTGAAGCATAATGATATGAAGTTAGACAGTAATATGTATTGCATTTAAGCCCCTGCATACAATATTAAATTTAGGTAGGTGAAACAGGCATTCTAATGTAGTTCTTTTGAGTTGGATGTTCATGTACACAGTGTTAGCTTGCATTACTCTATGCTAGTGTTGTCAGGCATGAGGTGTCAGTTGCTCTTATTCTTTTGAAAATATTTTTTATTGTTCGCTTTTAATAGGAATGTTGATCCATAGATTCCAAGGCCATAAGGGACCACTGTGATTATCTAGTCTGATCTCCTGTGTAACACAGCCCATAGAACTTCCCTAATGTAATTCCTGGAGCGTATCTTTTAGAAAAACATCCCATCTTGATTTAAAAATTGTCGATGATGGCGAATTCACCATGACCCTTGGTAAATTATTCCAATGGTTCAACTTCCAATGGTCCAGCCACTGGTTCATGTTATATCTTTCTCTGCTATATTGAAGAATCCATTATTAAATATTTGTTCCCATATAGATACTTACACACTGTAATCAAGTCACCCCTTCACATTCCATCTGTTAAGCTAAATAGATTGAACTCCTTAATTCTGTCACTAGAAGGCATGTTCGCTCATCCTTTAATTTTCCTTGTGGCTCTTCTCTGAACCCTCTCCAACTTATCTGCATCCTTTTGAATTGTGGGTACCAGAGCTGGACACAGTATTTCATCAGCGGTTGCACAAGTGCCAAATATAGAGGTAAAATAACCTCTCTATCCTGCTTGAGATTCCTGTTTATGAATCCCAGCATCATAGTCACTCTTTTTGTCACAGCATCACATTGGGAGCTCATGTGCAGCTGATTCTAAGTCTTGTAGGAAGATCAGCTTTACAGTTCATGTATGAAGTGTGCTATATGCACAAATTGTGGGTTTTCACACACACAGGCTCAGTGTCCATTGTTATAAAGTACTCTCTTAAGATCACACACAAAAGTAAAACTACAGGTGCAGGTTGATTTTGGGGCGGGGGGGTGTTTCTGAGGTGCCAAGAACACATGCAGGTACAGTAGGCGATGTGGAAAAATATGTTATACTGTATTGTAAAGGAGGGCTACGTTATTTCAGAATTGGGTCTTTGATCTGTTTGAGAGGAAAATCTGAAATTCCAGATCTCAGTGTATATAAAAAGAAAAGCATGGTTTACTTCAAGCTGTGTAGCATGTTTGTCATTAACATGCAGTTTGAGGATGCAGACAAAAAACGTTGGGGAAAACATTCTGAGTGAATCATGAAGTTTCCTAAGAAAATAAATTTAAAAATCTTTGTTTAAACAAAGTTCTACTCTGGAGAACCCTTAATACAAAGCCTTTTGTGACAAACTGAGAAATACCTTGAACACAGTGGGTAGCCAGTAGGCTTTCTGCAGGGGGTTTCTACTGAGAGTTGACAGAGGGCAGCTTGGCAAATGTTCAGAAACCTATATTAGCTTGGTTGAGCCCGGCATGGGACCTTGTGTTCAGCAGAATTCTTCTGACCTGCCTCTCTGCATGCCGAGCTAATCAGCAAACACCTAATGAGCCTACTCTAAAGAAACAGACCCTCTCCCAACCTAGTTCATTTTCATACATTCTCTGGGGGTGGAGAGACAAGACTTCACGAGGACTGATGATGCTGCAAAGACCACAATAATGATAATTAACTTGCTGAATTTAGAAGATTATGCTGTTAATTAGTTGCAAAATAAAGATAAGTAATAGAGCAGCAGATGGTAGGATAACACCCAGGAGAAGGAGGGTTATTACTCTGATGAGCTTTTGTGGCAGATATGAAATATGGATCTGACTTTTTCATAAATTGTTTCTAGAGAATATTATCTAGTTTCTGTGAGCTGTTGATGGCGTGATCTATTCCTACCAAATTTTGACAGATGTGATAAGGATTTGTTTTCAAGGGTACACATGCACATTAAAATTTCACTAGTAAAGATTTAAATGTTAAAATATTTTAAAATCAGATTTTTATTCTGTGATAATTTAATATCACTCGAATAAGCATCTAGATTATGATTAGCCATTATTATTTCTTCAATATAATACTATAACTATATAAAGAATAAATCTTTAATATATGTGGTAGTGTATCAGATTTTTAAAACTAAAATTCATAATATTTTGGGTGACTACCCCACTATTCAGTTGAAATACAATGTCGACCCATATGCCACATGCAAGTATTGGAATACTTATCTGGTAATTGGGTTTCTTATATACATCTCTCAATCTCTGCCTAAAACAGGGAATTGTTTTGTATTCCTATTTCTGTGGTAAATATCTATTTTTTTTCAACTATATACTGTAACAGATTTTCAAATGGGACTTATTTACTTTGAAATGCAAAAAATGTATTTTTAACTGTGTAACCTTAGCATTATATACAAAAGTCAAGTTTCCAAAACAATATTAGTGTGGCCATTTGCAAGTCATGTGTGTCTGATAGTATACATTTCACAGCATAGACAGTAATATTATGTTACACATTTAATTGGAAAATTTTCAATAGGCAATATGCATGTGCACTCTGTCAGAGTTAACATTGCTATTGGAACCTTACATTTGAATTTCCTTTGATTTTAACTTTGCAAATTTAGTATGAGAGATTTTTGTGTTCAGTTCAATAGAATCATGGCAGTTAGGAGTTTAAAAAAAAATGGAGCTGGATGCATACTGCAAAAAGTTTTCCTGCAAATATTTTAAAAAGACTTTACTTTGCCTATCTTCTCACCCCTTTGCATTTTCTTTGTTACTGTTCTAGCAAATGGCTGTGCTAGCAGGTTCATTGAACCTACCAACTTTAACCAATATTACAGCGTATTTGCACAGAATTAATTTTTATTTTGTAATGGTTAGCATTTGCATCAGAAACCTGATTTAAAAACTGGAATAGAAACATAACATCTAACTTGTATCTGATGAATACAGTTCCAATTGTAACTATTTAGTATTTCCAATGAACTGCTTATCAACAAGCTGTAGTTAAAGAAATATTTGAAGTTATTCAGCTCATAATTGAAAATAATACATTTGAGAAAAATCAGTCTTTGCAGAAAATTTATGAAGAGAAAATGAGCTGAAATTTGCCATATAACTATTAAATATTTGCCCAGCTCTAGGAATAGAAAAGACTTGTTAGATCAGGGGTCGGCAACCTCAGGCACGCGGCTCACCAGGGTAAGCACCCTGGCGGGCCAGGTCAGTTTGTTTACCTGCCGTGTCTGCAGGTTTGGCTGATTGCGGCTCCCACTGGCCGCGGTTCACCGTCCCAGGCCAATGGGAGCAGTGGGAAGCGGCACAGGTAAGGGATGTGCTGATCATGGCTTCCGGCCGCCCCCATTGGCCTGGGACGGCGAATCGCAGCCAGTGGGAGCCGCGATCAGCTGAACCTGCTGATATGGCAGGTAAACAAACTGGCCCGGCCCGCCAGGGTGCTTACCCTGGCGAGCTGCATGCCAGAGGTTGCCGACCCCTGTGTCAGATTATCCAGTCCATTGCCCTGACAGTTTACCATTAAACTACTAGTACTCCAGCTGTACTTTCAGAATGAGGGGGGAATGGTTCTAATTGGACATTACATTTTAGTAAGGAGAATTGAGTGAACAAAGGATGAACCTTTGCTCTTGCTCTTGTTTGACTGGAGACAGTTGGTGGCAGGGCTTGGAGGTTTTTTGTTTGTTTTTTTTGCAAAGCTGTGTTTACAGTAGTAGGAAAATTAACTTATTTTAATGAGCGTTTAGAATTTGCAAAATATAGAATTAAGTAAAAATTGCCGACACAGGACTCCAGTTTTCCTCTGTGTTTGGTATTAGAAGTGACTTTTTAGTTTCGTAGGAGGTTGAGGCAAGTTACTCACTTTCTTCCTCAGGCAAATTGTTCCAGCAACCTCCTGTGTCCCTGCCAGAGCTGGGAAATGTGCAGTGTAAACAAAAATGTGCAGAGCTCATTGGCACTGCTTTTTAAATATTATGTACAAAAAACAAAATTAAAATAATGTTAATTTTGCAAAGTCAAGCACTCCAAAATTAGGAAATGCTGTGATAAAGGTTCCCCATGCAACCTTAATTTGATCCTCTGATATGTATGCATTATGAGCTTGGCTAGCGTTACATAAGGTCCTAACAGCCGGGGCAAACATGAACTCACTGAAGTCTTCGTCTAGTACCATAAACACAAGGGAGTATCCTTCCTGCTCTCTGTAACCATAACACACAGAGCTAGTCAAAAGTCAGAATTTCCGTTTTGTGGAAAATTCCAAAATTCTGGAGGGAAAATTCAAATCTGAAATGTCCTGCAAAAGGGAAAATTTCCCAAAAACGTATTCCAGAATAATCTAAATGTTTCATTTTGGAAATTTTGAGCCCAAGTTGCAGGGCTCCCAGCTCCATGGCAGGGAAGCTGGAAGTCCTGTATCAGGAGCTGAAGGCAGCTAGAGCCAGAAGTTACAGTTCCAAGGGAACCCAGCATGTGGTTGTCAGAAGTTCATAGAACATATGTTTCTGCAAAACATTTTAAATTACATGATTTGGCATTTTCCAGCAAAAGCCTGCTTCCAAAATTCCTGTCGAACTCTAATAAAACATGCACCAGGGGGTGCATTAAGGTTGTATTTCTTAAGAACATAAGAATGGCTGTACTGGTCAGACCAAAGGTCCATCCAGCCCAGTATCCTGTCTACTGACCGTGGCCAGTGCTAGGTGCCCCAGAGGGAGTGAACCTAACAGGTAATGATCAAGTGATCTCTCTCTTGCCGTCCATCACTACCATCTGACAAACAAAGGCTAAGGACACCATTCCTTACCCATCCTGGCTAATAGCCATTAATGGACTTAACCTCCATGAATTTATCCAGTTCTCTTTTAAACCCTGTTATAGTCCTAGCCTTCACAACCTCCTCAGGCAAGGAGTTCCACAAGTTGACTGTGCTCTGTGTGAAGAAGAACTTCCTTTTCACCTGGATCACCTGGATCGATCGGTCTTCAGCTGTCATTAAGACTGCGCTGATCACAACACGTCCGCCATTCTTCTCACATTCTTGTCTTTCTTCTCCACATTCGTCCGAAACGTTTTACAATGTCATCTTCCCATCTTCTTGGAGGCCGACCAGGTGGTCTTTTCTGTTCTCGCGGGTACCACTCAGTAATGATTGCGATCCACCTATTGTCCATGAACCGTGCTATGTGGCCTGCCCATCGTATATTCTTATCTGCTTTCCACAATAATATCTTTCACACTGCTGCGTTCTCTAGTAATTTCATTTGGGATACGATCCAGAAGGGAAATTCCCAACATAGCTCGTTCCATTGCCCTTTCAGCTACCGACAGCCGCTGTTCTTCTCTCTTCGTCAGTGCCCACGTTTCACTGCCATACAGCATGGCTGGCAGCACTGTTGAATTGAAGATATTTGTATGTGTCGTCTTGTCGATTTTTCCTTGAGAGTGTCCTTGATGGAATTAAATGCACACCATCCTGCTCATGAATCCTTCGCGAGAGTTCTCCATTCATGTCTTGGCGCTTATTAACTCCTTGGCCCAAATATATGTACTGTTCCACTTCTTCAATTTCTTCTTCTGTTACTATTATTCAGGGTTTTAGTAAGACGTCTGATCGCTTGTATTTCGTTTTGCAACGGTGCATTTTCAGACCGACCTGACTGCTATTCTTGTTGAGTCTTCGTAGCATGCTCTGCAGTTGGTGCTTTTGGCAATTAGTACGATGCCATTTGCAAATCTGAGATAATGGTTCTCCATTTATATTAACACCACTTCTTTCAACAAACTGATGTACTGTGTGTTAATGCCCTGCTCTGCAAGCGCCTTTAATATTGTGTTGAACTCGACGCTATCGAAGGCCTTCTCATAGTTGACTAAAGCAATGCACAGCGGGAGTTTGTATTCCCTCGCTCTTTCTAGGAGCTGGCTAAGGGTAAATATATGGTCGATCATGCTGAAATTTCTTTGAAACCCCACCTGCTCTCTAGGCTGTTGTTCATCCAGTCTCTGTGAGAGTTGGTTCGTTATCACTTTTGTAAAGAGTTTATAGATATGAGAGAGCAGGCATATAGGGTGATAGTTCTTAAGATTTTCTCGATTCCCTCTTCTTGTACAGCCAGATAGTATTCGACTCTTTTCAGCTTGATGGTATTTTTCCTACTTCGTGATATTGACTGAATCTTAAAGTGAGGGTCTTCCAAAGTTTTTCACTTCCTGTGGAAATCATTTCTGACGTTATTCCATCTTTGCCTGGAGCTTTTCCCTTCATCTGGTATAGTGCACTTCGGACTTCGCTGATGATTATTGGGGGGACGCATTCTTCTGACTCTTGAAGTGTTGGGAGAGGGGCGTTGATTCTTGATTTGAACAGTTCTGTATAGAAGTCCTTGCAGACCTCCTCCATTCCTGCTCTGTGAATTGCTGTTTCTCCATCCTTGTTCTTCAATGTTGTTACGCTCAATCTATACTGCGCCAAGTCCCGCTTGCATGTCCTGAGGCTCTTGTGTGATTCAGCTGTTTTAAGGAGCTTTTCTTTCCGGAAGTTCTTAAAGTCATCCTTCAGTTTTTGCCGTATAAGCTTGCACAGAATGGAGTACTTGAGGTTGTTATCCGAGCTCCTTTTCATATTTCTCCGCTTCTCTAACAAGCTTTTCGTTTTGTTCGAGATTCTTCCCTTTGTCGTCTTCATCTTTTCAATTTCAGCTGCTTTTATGCAACGTCTCAGCTTGTCAGCAAAGATAACCAGTCCTCGTCACACTTTTCTGTCTGGCTCCAGTCAAACCCAGAAATCGCTTTCTTCAGCTTTGCTTCATCGAATGTCTTCGGGCGCTGTTTCCTGTTTGCCATCTGTAAAGCTTTCTTTTCCACTGCTTCGTCAAAAATCAACTTCTTTCTAAGCAGGCGATGGTCACTGCCAGTGTTGAAGGACTGCACCACAGAGATGTCTTGAACGATGTGCCTTTTATTAACTAAAATATAGTCGATTTCATTCTTACTCTTCGCGTTTGGTGCGATCCATGTCCACCTTTTTGCAATCTTCTTTTTGTACCAGATGTTTGCCACATACAGTTCTTTCGTTTCTGCTATCGTTACCAGCCTTTCTCCCCTTTCATTTCTTTCGCTGCGGCCGTATCTCCCTATGAACTTTTCACCAGCTTTCCCTCACCCGACCTTAGCATTGAAATCTCCCATTGTGACAGTGTAAGTAGATTTTTGCGTGAGGGCTCTTTCGAGCTCTTGGTAGAATTCTTCCACTTCTTTGTCCTCACTTACACTTGTGGGAGCGTAGGCCTGGATGACCTTGAGGATAGCTTTTGACTCCATCTGAAGATGCAGCACACCAATACGTGATGATATTAGCTGGCATGATATGACTTTCGAAACCCAATCCTTGCTAACAATAAATCTGACGACTCCAGTGTCTCTAGCGCCATCTCCCTTTCCGAGCCTCACAGTGTTTCCATCCTTCCAGTTGACTTCCAACTCCTTCTTTCCTCAGGTTTCGCAGATACTGAGGATATCGCATCTTATCCTTTTCTTCTTCTCCATCAGATGGTTTAACATTTCCTGTCTTTCCAGCGACCTACAATTGTAAGTACACACAACGAGGGTTGTCTTTTTCCGTGTTGGCCTAGCACCTGACATTTTTAGCAGCCGCTCGTCGCTCAATTTTCACTCTACCACCAAAGAACGGTTTGACATGCAGGGAACTAAGACCCATTTACTCGTGTTGTTTTAGCCGTTATCTTTAAGCTGTCCCACTGGCTAGGCGGGCAGGCATATGTACCTCCTCAAGCTTAGCTAGCCTTCAGCCTCTAAGGAGAAGGAAAAACGCTCATTCCTCTGATAGAGCAATCCCCTTCCTTGGATTGGATAGTCCAACACCTTTGTAGCATGGTTAGATCTACCAGGGCATACGCCCCGCTACTTCCTTTTATTTGTTTTAAACCTGCTGCCCATTAATTTCATTTGGTGGCCCGTAGTTCTTATATTATGGGAACAAGTAAATAACTTTTCTTTATTCACTTTCTCCATAATCTCTTAAATTCTGGTGAGAAGTGTAATAGCTTCTTTAAAAAACCAACTGCATGGGTTATCACCAGGAACCCAAGACTTCTAGAGGGATAGCATAGACTTCGACCACTTAGTTAAGATTTATGCACACTGTAATAAGAGTGCCAATAGAATACTCTAGGTGCCCTTGACATTTTATGCAAGAATACACTTGAATTAAAGCAATAACTAATTGTGATAGTAAGCTGATATCATCTATGTGGACCAGTCACTGAAGGGGGACATGTTACTACAGCTACCATGTCAGTGGCTTGCACAACTACTTGCAGAACAGCAAAGGAATGTTGGGAGTTAGGGGTTCTGGATTCTATTCCTAGCTCTGAAGGCGAGTGTAATCTAGCCAAGCACCACAGCTAAGCAATAGATTTGCTGTAATTTGTTGTGAAAAGCAACTTATGTGACTTGCCTTTTTAGAGCTTTGGGTTCTGTTCTCAGCTCTGACAGAATTGGCTTTGTTCAAGCTGTTACTTTAATTGTAAAATGGATTAAGATCCTTTCCGGCCTCCTAAAGTAGGGGAGGGTATGAGTCCTTGCTTAACAATAATGGCTTGGAAGTTCACAGAATTAACACTGGTCAGCTGAAGAGCTGAGACTGGAACTTGATCTCCTCTTGACTCCCAGCCCCCAGTACACTTTCTCCCAGACCAAGAGTTTTGGATGCCTTCCATTGCCTCCTGTCTTCATATATCTAGCTCTGTGCCTACTATGTAGCAGACTCTGTCAGTTCTGAGGGCATGCTTAGTGAGTTCTGTGGCTCTGGGACATATCAGTTCAGAATGGAGTATTTGGAGACTTTTTAGCAATAAGCCTCCAACAACCTCTGCTGAGCATATGTAGATCAGGATGAACTTTTATGAAAACAGCAAAAGGCTGTTTGATTTCAGGACTATCCTCTTTGCTAAATTTCAAGCTTATTCTCCAATGCATGGAGGTGCCAGAGCTCTTCAGAGAAATTCCTGGAAAGAGAAATTTATCATCGGAAAAAATAGTTTTTGTCACTCTTCAGTCTCTGATTTAGCAGAACCTCTTGATAAAACTTTCAAAAAACTTCAGTCTGAGGGTATGTCTACACTACGGGACTATTCCGAATTTGCATAAACCGGTTTTGTAAAACAGATTTTATAAAATCGAGTGTGCGCGGCCACACTAAACACATTAAATCGGTGGTGTGCGTCCATGGTCCGAGGCTAGCGTCGATTTCTGGAGCGTTGCACTGTGGGTAGCTATCCCGTAGCTATCCCATAGTTCCCGCAGCCTCCCCCGCCCCTTGGCATTTCCGGGTTGAGATCCCAGTGCCTGATGGGGCAAAAATCATTTTCGCGGGTGGTTCTGGGTACAGCCTCACCCCTCCCTCCCTCCCTGACAGCGGCAGACAACCGTTTCGCGCCTTTTTTGCTTGGTGAACCGTGCAGACGCCATAGCACAGCAAGCATGGACCCTGCTCAGCTCCATACCGCAATCGTGGATGTTTTAAACACCTCGCGCACTCTCGTGCAGTATATGCTGAACCAGGACCTTCGAACCGAGGCGAGTAAGAGGCGGATACGGCAGCGCGGCGATGACAGTGATGAGGACGTGGACACAGAATTATCTCAAACCGCGGGCCCCGGCGCTTTGGAGATCCTGATGGTAATGGGGCAGATTCTATCCATTGAACGCCGATTTTGGGCCCGGAAACAAGCACTGACTGGTGGGACCGCATTGTGTTGCAGGTGTGGGACGATTCCCAGTGGCTGCGAAACTTTCGCATGCGTAAGGGCACTTTCATGGAACTTTGTGACTTGCTTGCCCCTGCCCTGAAACGCCATAATACCAAGATGAGAGCAGCCCTCACAGTAGAGAAGCGAGTGGCGATAGCCCTGTGGAAGCTTGCAACGCCAGACAGCTACCGGTCAGTCGGGAATCAATTTGGAGTTGGAAAATCTACTGTGGGGGCTGCTGTGATGCAAGTAGCCAAAGCAATCACTAAGCTGCTGCTACGAAAGGTTGTGACTCTGGGAAACGTGCAGGCCATAGTGGATGGCTTTGCTGCAATGGGATTCCCTAACTGTGGGGGGGCGATAGATGGAACCCATATCCCTATCTTGGCACCGCAGCACCAGGGCACCCAGTACGTAAACCGGAAGGGGTACTTTTCAATGGTGCTGCAAGCACTGGTGGATCACAAGGAACGTTTCACAAACATCCACGCGGGATGGCCAGGGAGGGTTCATGACGCTCGCGTATTCAGAAGCACTACTCTGTTTAAACGGCTGCAACAAGGGACTTACTTCCCAGACCAGAAAATAACAGTTGGGGATGTTGAAATGCCTGTCGTTATCCTGGGGGACCCAGCCTACCCCTTGATGCCATGGCTCATGAAGCCATACACAGGCAGCCTGGACAGTGGTCAGGATCTGTTCAATTACAGGCTGAGCAAGTGCAGAATGGTGGTGGAATGTGCATTTGGCCGTTTAAAGGCGCGCTGGCGCACATTACTGACTCGCTCAGACCTCAGCCAAACCAATGTCCCCTATGTTATTGCTGCTTGCTGTATTCTCCACAATCTCTGTGAGAGTAAGGGGGAGACCTTTATGGCGGGGTGGGAGGCTGAGGCAAATCACCTGGCCGCTGATTACGCGCAGCCAGACACCAGGGAGATTAGAAGAGCACACCAGGAAGCGGTGCGCATCAGAGAAGCTTTGAAAACGAGCTTCATCAATGGCCAGGGTACAGTGTGACTGCTGTGTTTGTTGATGAACACCCAACCCCCTTGATTGACTCAGTCCCTGTAAGCAACTCCCCTCCCCCTTCGAGTACAGCTTACTTATGCAAATAAAGTCACTCATTTAAAAAGCATGAATTCTTTATTGATTCATTATAAAAAGAGGGAGAGAAGTAAGGGTGTGCTTTGGGAGGAGGAAAGGAGGGATGGAGAAGGCCATTAAAAAAATAAAATTCAGAGTAACGACATCCTTCTGGTTGGGCTGTCCACGGGGGTGGAGTGGGCGGGTGCACGGAGCCTCCCCCACGCGTTCTTACACGTCTGGGTGAGGAGGCTAAGGAACATGGTGAGGGGGGAGGGTGGTTATACAGGGGCTGCAGCGGCACTCTGTGATCCTGCTGCCGTTCCTGAAGCTCCACAAGACGCCGGAGCATGTCAGTTTGATCACGCAGCAGCCCCAGAGTTGCATCCCGCCACCGCTGATCTTCCTGCCGCCACCGCTGATTTTCCTGCCGGTCTTCCTGCCGCCACCTCTCATCTCGGTTGTCCCTCCTGTCCTCACGTTCATCCCTCCTGTCCTCACGTTCACTGGCCTCTTTCCTGTAATTTGAAACCACGTCCTTCCACTCATTCAGATGAGCTCTTTCATTGCGTGTAACTTCCATAATATCCGAGAACATCTCATCTCGCGTCTTCTTTTTCCTCCGCCTTATCTGTGCTAGCCTTTGGGATGGAGGAGGGACGCTTGAAATATTTGCAGCTGCATGAGGGAGATAAATATTTAGAAAGATACATTTTACAGAACAATGGTTATACTCTTTCACAGTGAAAAGCACTATTCACCTTACATAGCACATGTGATTTCCCTACAAGGTCGCATTTTTCATCTTAATAGTGCCTGCTTGCAACTCTTGGGTTACAGATCTCAGACACAGGTCCAGGCATCAGGATTCAGCTTGCATGCGGCCATGGTAAGCCACTGTCTCAGTGATTTACCCCTCCCCCCCCAACGCATGGCTAATACCACGCTAGCTCCCTGCTAATCAACAACCTTCCCCCTCCCCCCCACCCACTGCTTGTCCGGTAGCTTGGGGAAGATCGCCTCGCCGGTGACCAAACAGAAAAGATCATCGGCATTTCACTCCTCCCCTCCCCCCGCTTCGCTACGTGCAGGAAAGTGTTTTTTTTAAGCTGCTGCATTCCACGAACCCAGTAGAAAAATGGCCACCCCCCCTTACTTAAATTCCTGATTTCTAACCAGGTTATCCTGAACGATATCACTTTGCTGAGGATAACAGAACAAGATAAAGAGCGCATGCTTCTTGAATGCCAGCAGTCACCGGGACCATACGCCGCTATGCTTTGCCACGCAATGATACCTGATTACTTGCTACATGCATGGCATGGTAAAGTGTCCTACCATGGTGGGCGGAACAAGGATGCTTTGCCCAGAAACCTTCTGCAAAGGCTTCTGGAGTACCTACAGGAGCGCTTCATCGAGATGTCCCTGGAGGATTTCCTCTCAATCCCCGGACATGTTAACAAACTTTTCTAAGTAACTATACTGTCTGCGAATGCGTCCCAAGTCCTCAGGGCAAATCAATCATTAAAAAAGGCTTGCTTAAAAAACACTGTTTGCTATTTGCAAAGGTACACTCACCAGAGCTCCCTTCCATGGCGTCATTCTCTGGAATAGTTGCTTGTGAGGGCTGGGAGCAGGGTAATTCCGTCAGGGTGATAAAAAGCTCCTGGCTGCTGGGGGTCACGGAGTGCTGTGTGCTCTCTGCGAGGTCTTCCTCCTCTTCTTCATCTTCATCTTCCCCGTCTGACATGGCAGAGATTACAACCCCCACCTCGGAATCCACGGTCAGGGGTGGGGTACTTGTGGCGCAGCCCCCTAAAATTGCATGCAGCTCAGCATAGAAGCGGCATGTTTTTCGACCTGCCCCGGACCTTCCGTTTGCTTCTTTGGTTTTCTGGTAGGCTTGTCTGAGCTCCTTAACTTTCACTCTGCACTGCACGGAGTCCCTGCTGTGGCCTTTATCCGTCATAGACTTAGAAATTCTTTCAAATACTTTTTCATTTCGTCTTTTGGAACGCAGTTCTGTTAGCACTGAATCCTCTCCCCATATAGCGATCAGATCCATTACCTCCCGAGCGGTCCATGCTGGGGCTCTTTTTCGATTCTCAGGAGACTGCATTGTTAACTGTGCTGATGAGCTGTGCGTGGTCACCTGTGATGATGAGCTCTCCACGCTGGGGAAGCAGGAAATGAATTTCAAAAGTTCGCGGGGCTTTTCCTGTCTACCTGGCCAGTGCATCCGAGTTGAGAATGCTGTCCAGAGCGGTCAGTGGTGCACTGTGGGATAGCTCCCGGAGGCCAATACCGTCGATTGCGGCCACACTAACCCTATTCCGATATGTTAATACCGATATTAGCGCTACTCCTCTCGTCGGGCAGGAGTACAGAAACCGATTTAAAGAGCCATTAAAATCGATATAAGGTGCCTCCTAGTGTGGACGGTTGTGGCGTTAAATCGGTTTTAGGCTCCTAAAACCGATTTAAACGCCTAGTGTAGACCAGGCCTGAGATGAAGAAAGAGAGTATGGAAAATTCCAGTCCAAATGATTAAAGTTAGACAAAATTTATAAGCAACTGAAAGCAGGAACCTATAATGGAAGGTGCTAAGTAACCTTAACAATGGGCATTGCTACCAGTTATGCTTGTAATATCTTATCATACTCCAAGTAGTCTCCAGGTGTTGTAGGGCTGAATGTGAATTTTAGGCTATTTAAACACAAATATCTCAATTCAGCACCTTGTAAGATGTGGATTTTAGCTGAGTATCTACAAGTTCGTATGCTTATCCAAACCTGTAGAGGCATCCATATGAGTCCCCATCTGTCCCCACAGCTTCCCTTATGTAAAGCCCTGTTGGGAATCAAGCTGTGGTCATCCTCCTGTGGGTAGTGGGGAGTCGTGTATTCAGAGAAAGGTGGCAAGCTTATTTTCCATTATTCTTCCTAGTATCTTCAGGGGCTTCTCAGGGTGAGGAGCAGGGAGTGCTTCTGCCTTACTCATCGATATATCTGCTTTTTGCCTTTATTGAATTAATGACCTCCTTTCTTGTGCACTTTTGTCTATTGTACACAGGAGAGCTGAATTTACACTGTAAGCCTGGTGGCATTCAAAAGAGGATAATAAATATTGATGTTTTTTCTTTTATGTTTGTGCAGAAGATAGCAATCTGCAATAATAAAGATTATTCAAGAGAGTTGTGCATTTTTATGTATTTTACACTGCCATGTAATAAATCTTTGTTAATTTGTTGTAGAAGTATACTAATGTAGTTTTTAATGAAGTTGATGGTTTTAAGTACAGTACTGCTCACTGGAAAGATGAATTCTCATACACAGTTTATCTTGCAGGGAAATTGTTTAATAACACTGAATAAAATCTTACTGTGAGAGTGCAAAATTTTAAAATAAAAACAAACCTATTAATAAAGCCATTGAGGATACCTAAGTCAGTCTTTTATTAAGAAAGAGATACTTTCTGTCTTATTATCTATCATATTGCCTCTATATAAATCCATGGTATGCGCAGATGTGGTCGCCTCATCTCAAAAAAGATGTATTTGAATTGGAAAAGGTTCAGAAAAGGGCAACAAAAATGATTAAGGGTATGGAACGGCTTCCATATGAGGAGAGATTAATAAGACTGGGACTTTTCAGCTTGGAAAAGAAACGACTAAGGGGGGATATGATTGAGGTCTATAAAATCATGACTGGTGTGGAGAAAGTAAATAAGGAAGTGTTATTTACTCTTCCTCATAACACAAGAACTAGGGGTCACCAAATGAAATTAATAGGCAGCAGGTTTAAAACAAATAAAAGGAAGTATTTTTTCACATAACGCCCAGTCAACCTGTGGAACTCTTTGCCAGAGGAGGTTGTGAAGGCCAAGACTATAACATGGTTCAAAAAAGAACTAGATACATTCATGGAAGATAGGTCCATCAATGCCTGTTAGCCAGGATGGGCAGGGATGGTGTCCCTAGCATCCGTTTGCTAAAACCTGGGAATGAGCAAAAGAGATTGGATCACTTGATGACTGCCTGTTATGTTCATTCCCTCAGGGGCACCTGGTATTGGCCACTGTCAGAAGACAGGATACTGGGCTAGATGGACCTTTGGTCTGACCCGTTATGGCCATTCTTATGTCATCATACCACAGGCATATAAGCTTGTTGTAAACAGAATACATTACCTTTTGTTGAAAATTTGCTGTAATTCTAATTCACGTTTATAGTGAAAGCATAGCTTTTATTTTCAAGCGGCTGTAAACTTTATTATCAAATAGACTAATACAGTCAATAAGATCTGCTTTAGAATATAGCACATGGTTAATATATAAAATCATCTGTGGCTCTCGAAATATATTGTATACAGATAGTTTGTAATTGTGTTGCTTAATAAATCAGCTCATAAAAGCTTTTGTAAACTATTGTTGAAAATATTTAGCCCGTGCACTATGTAAACATTAGTTAACTTCCACATCTGAGTTAAAAGATGTCAATTATTTAATGCATTATCAAGATGATATCTTAGAACAAAGAATATGATTTAAAACAAACTATAAACCCACCAGAAGTTTTTAAATTCGGTTTTGAAAGAAATTTCCTGTGGCTGGGTTTACTGTCTGTGTATTTATCCACTCTTGTCTCTCTATCACATTGTACACCAGGGGTCAGCAACCTTTCAGAAGTGGTGTGCCGAGCCTTCATTTATTCACTCTAATTTAAGGTTTTGCTTGCCAGTAATACATTTTAACGTTTTTAGAAGGTCTCTTTCTAGAAGTCTATAATATATAATTAAACTATTGTTGTATGTAAAGTAAATAAGGTTTTTAAAATGTTTAAGAAGCTTCATTTAAAATTAAATTAAAAAGCAGAGCCCCCCCGGACCGGTGGCCAGGACCCAGGCAGTGTGAGTGCCACTGAAAATCAGCTTGCATGTCGCCTTTGGCACGTGTGCCATAGGTTGCCTACCTCTGTTGTACACTGTCCACTCCACTCCATCAATGATATTAGTTCACTTCTTCAACACCGTTCTGTGCATTTTCTTCCATGTTATGCTCTGTAGAAGGAATGCCCTTCCTAAACTTGCTCATAATACCGTTACCCTTTAACTTCCTCATATTCCTCTTCAATACTCACTTCTACAGTGATGGATGCAAGCAATTTTCAACTAGTAGAAGGCCAATTAGACTGTTAAAACATTTTTTTTTGTTTCATCCTCCTGCACCCTTTGTGTTTCTTATCTTAAAGTGTGAGCTTATTGTGTATGTTTGGAAAGTAGCTAGCAGTATATGAGTGCTACTGCTATATAGATAGCTATTATTTAATCTAAGTTATCACAGTATCTTCCATTATGAAAAATGTGACACAATATTTTCTTACTCTACTTTCAGAGATTGAAAGCTGCCTTGACCCAGCAGCATCCTCAGGTCACAAATGGAGATACTGCCAAGGGGCATGCTAGTGGATTGATTAGGACTCAGTCAGAGGAAGCCCGATCACAGTCATTACAACAGCCTGCTACATCAACTACAGAAACACCGGTAGGACAACAAAGCTAAGATGTACTTCTAACTCCTTTTACTGTTACGCAAAAATCTCTGATCCTCATTCCTTTATTTTATATATTGAGAATAAGATTGAGGTGTGTTATGAACCAATATTGGGAAAAATGGGGGTTGTCTTACCTACTCGGTAAGAAAACTAAGGCCTCCTGATTTCTGTAGCACACTGGCATTGAATTCTGGCGTAAACTGAAAATTGTGCAGCAAGTTAAGATACATCTGGAAAATATTGACAAAACAAGGGTTACCATGGTATTGTATTAGTTTAATATTAAATATCATAAGCACCTATTAAAATATTTTTCCAGTCATTTCAGGTTCCCGCTTAAGGTACCATTTGCTTGAAAGAGCCATTATTGACTGATATAAAAATGAGGGACTCACTGTATAATTTAGTTAGTTTACTGTGCTCTCTTGGATGTTGTGAAAAGGGTGATTTTGGGAGAGCTATTCTAGATGATGACTAGGAATAGGATGAAAATGGGTGGGAACAATGAGCTAGGTTGGAGAAGGGGAATAGATGTACAATTGAGAGTTGAGGAGAGGTCTGGTCCCCTTGATTCTAGGAGAAGGATTCAGAATTGTCGGAGAAAAACTCAGTTCTCGCTTTTTGTTTGGGTGCAGCAAAATCAAATACTTTATTATTTCTCCAGTAATTACAATGGAGGGAGAGAGTGCCATAGGACACAGGGTCACCCCAGTCCTGGACAGGTCTCTCAACTGGTAAACAATTACAGCAAGCCTTTATACCTTTGCTACAGACAATTTCTAGCAATAATACAGACAGTAAAAAGCAACAAATACATTTTGTTTATACATAAGCCTTTCTGCTATCTTATTTGTCTCACTCCTAAAAGACGCCAGCCTGCATATTTGCAAGGTCGTAATAACTTTTTACACAGTTCTTTCTTGCTTCTAGAAGTCTCACGTCATTAGGGTTACAGCTAGGCTAACTCTTGCTAACTGACTGACATGCATTAAAATCCCCTTCAAATCCTATTAATTCTTTCCCTGCTTCCACAGAAGCTACAGTTTTTACCTCAGAGGTGTGCTGTTGACCTGCTTTCATTTGGTCAGAGAAGCCTGTCTGGAAAGTTCTTTCTCAAGAAAATCCAGGCTTACTAAGTAGCACAGTGAAAACAGAAGCACACACCCCTTTTGTGGGGGAGAAAGAGACAAACACGAAGGAAGCATCGCTATACTGAGTGCATTTCAGATGGTAACTTCCTTTTGTAGGTTAATGTACCCTAGGAAAATGACATTTTGTAGACAGAGGTTGTCAGCAATTGGTCACTGTGTCTGTTCAGGAGTTCTTTTTTTCCCCTAGCCAGTGTCCTTAAAATCAGATGACCTGCATCTCTCTTCTGTCTGTTTTCCCAGCTGTAGAATTTCTGCCAGTGTAAAAGCTGGTATGAAATACGTATCCTCAAATATCATTGCTCCTGTGTTGACAAGCTCTAGCTTTTAGAGTTAGACCTTCAAAGAAAAGATGTATAGTGTGTCTCTTCTCTTGTCTGTTACCTGGGGATACTGCAATGGATCTGTAGTACCAGGCTGGAACCCTCTCACATGGTAGTGGATCTCTTGAACTGTAATATCACATACTAGTCTTTTTAAGGATGTTCAAAATAAAGACCTGAAGATCAACTCCCTTCAGGATTTATAAAGCAATTGGTAGGGCCTTAAGAATCAAGCTAGAGTATTCCTCTGGGGTTTTCCTTTTAGAGGTGAGGTGATGTTCAGTTTTTAGGGCAGCTGAAAAACAAAAGCAAAGACTTTGTCATAGTTGCATGGGATTTCAACTTTATCATGAAAATCTTCTCAGGGATTTGAAAAGAGCTTCTGTGGAGTGCTTTAGAAAGATTTCTGGCCATAATGTTGTATTAATACTGGCCATCTGCTTGCCTAGAAAATTGAGCATGAAGCTCCCTCTATCCTTACCAGTTTTTTCATCAGAACAAGATAGTAATGAAGGGTCAAAATTGTAAAGGATTCTTAACCTTCTCTTTCTTTGTACCTATAACCAGTAGCAGGCTCATTAATAGGAGGTGTAAATGCTGTCAATGCAATCAAGCAGTAAGATCTGAATGTTACAATTTTTGGTCACAATTGTTTGGTGCAAAAGGAGACAGTTTAAAATAATTTGTCTGTGTGTTTGGTCAGGAAGTTTTTCTCCCCCTTGTTCTGTCAGGCCTGGTGAAACTGACTGAGGAACATACATTCATACATACTATATAACAAGCTTTGTATTTCCTATCTGAAGAGAATTTTGAAAATTAGAAAAACAGATCCCCTGTTTGTTGGTTTGTGAAGTACCAAAAAAGGCAAAATAGCATTTAAAGTTTAGGTATCTTGGCCAAGACTTCCAAAAATGGATGTTTACGTTCATAGTATCAAGGAGAGTGCACGAAGGATCAGTCCTGGGGCCAGTTTTGTTCAATATCTTCATTAATGATCTGGAGGATGATGTTCACTGCACTCTCAGCAAGTTTGCAGATGACACTAAACTGGGAGGAGTGGTAGATACACTGGAGGGTAGGGATAGGATACAGAGGGACAAATTAGAGTATTGGGCCAAAAGAAATCTGATGAGGTTCAACAAGGACAAGTGGAGAGTCCTGCACTTAGGACGGAAGAATCCCGTGCACTGCTACAGACTAGGGACTGAATGGCTAGGCAGCAGTTCTGCAGAAAAGGACCTAGGGGCTACAGTGGACAAGAAGCTGGATATGAGTCAGCAGTGTGCCCTTGTTGCCGAGAAGGGTAACGGCATTTTGGGCTGTATAAGTAGGGGCATTGCCAGCAGATCGAGGGACGTGATCATTCCCCTCTATTTGACATTGGTGAGGCCTCATCGGGAGTACTGTGTCCAGTTTTGGGCCCCACACTACAAGAAGGATGTGGACAAATTGGAAAGAGTCCTGCGGAGGGCAACAAAAATGATTAGGGGGCTGGAGCACATGACTTATGAGGAAAGGCTGAGGGAACTGGGATTGTTTAGTCTGCAGAAGAGAAGAAGGAAGGGGGATTTGATAGCTGCTTTCAACTATCTGAAAGGGGATTCCAAAGAGGATGGATCTAGACTGTTCTCAGTGGTAGCAGATGACAGAACAAGGAGTAATGGTTTCAAGTTGCAGTGGAGGAAGTTTAGGTTGGATATTAGTAAAAACTTTTTCACTAGGAGGGTGGTGAAGCACTGGAATGGATTACCTAGGGAGGTAGTGGAATCTCCTTCTTTAGAGGTTTTTAAGGTCAGGCTTGACAAAGCCCTGGCTGGGATGATTTAGTTGGGGATTGATCCTGCTTTGAGCAGGGGGGTTGGACTAGATGACCTCCTGAGGTCCCTTCCAACCCTGATATTCTATGATTCTGTGATATTCAGGCACCTAAAGATGTAGTCTGATTTTTCAAAAGTGCTGAGCACCCACTAAAGGCAATGGGAGGAGCTGGGTGCTCAGCATATTTGAAAACCAGGCCATTCAAACACCAAATATCAGGCGTCCCTTTTAAAAAATCTTGTCCCCTTCTGGTTTTGAGGCTAGGTTAAGCAAGTATATGCTGCCCAGGATAAAGAGGCTGTTCTTACTGAGTCCATCCACAAGAGCAATGTCTACTCTTGGATTGAGACTGTGTAACGTCGTCACCTCAGTGTCCTTCTGTACTTTTTATGTTGTTAATCTTGATGTGACAGTCTCTGCAGATGCTGCCCTGAGAAGGTAGATTTTATTTATTTATTTATTGGTCCCAATTTTTCTGATAGGTATACGTACCCTGTGTATAATCTGGTTAATGGGAACTAGTGTGAAAGTTCTCAGTATCTAATCAGTAAGAAATATTTGCAAATGGTCAATTCTTAACTGTTAATTTAACTTCTCAAAGTCCCTTTATACCAGTCTAGATTTCATATTATGCGCTGTGGAAGTTAGGATTGGTACTTTGATTTCTGTTTTTATTTAATAGTTTATTATTTATTTTATTTTATTATTATTTATTGTATAACAAGTATTAAGCATGCAGAGTCAGCCAAGTCCCTTTATGAGGAGAGTTAATTCAAGGTAGAATTTTATCCTCTTTATCGGCTGATAAGACTTGAAGATCCAAAGTTGTATAGCTGTAATGCAACAGTCCTTTTATTGGGGACTATATTCTGCCCATGTAGAGGGTGGACTGTATGATCTAATAGGATATTTTCATTTCTAACTACTTTGATCCTATCCATGTCTGGGCTGGCATAGAGGGACTTGGAAAAGCCAGAAGTAACAGGTAAGAAATTACTTTTCTAGGGATTAGTAAATACCAGTGCTTTGTCCAGATCCTTGTGATGAGCAGTTGTTATATATTGGGCAAATATTACATAACATCCAAAGTATAGCTAAGTTTTAGGATGATAGGTGTTTGGAAAACACCAGAAACAGAAACTATATGAAGTTGTTGCCTGATAAATTTCATTTTACAAAGTCATTTTTAGTTAACAGGTTTTTTAAAAGTTAAAACCTGTAAATATTTTGTCTTCCTGTAACTTTAAAATGGGTAAAAGAATGTTTGAAAAAAAATATAGAAAGTTACTTCTTTCTGGCTTACTTGTATGCCAAGTATCAGAATGGAGTGAATTTTTGCAGCAAGATTACAAATCTGGAAACCAGTGGGTCATGATTAAAATACTGAGAGAATATTAAATGTAGTTTACTAGTGAGCAAAACCACAACGAAAACCACTAGACAGTATTCATAGAATTAAGATGTTTATTTAATATTTCCTTTAGTCAAAAATTACATTTTAAATATTGGAACAGAAATATCATTGATGTTTTCCTATATAAATGTGTGTACATTTATACGTGTAAGTCAAACCCTTAGTATTTGAGTAACATGTTGCGTTACACTGAACTATGATGTTCCTGTTTCCTTCAGGCTTCCCCAGCTCAGCCCGCACCACAAACCCAAAATACAGGAGGTCGTCGAAGAAGAGCAGCAAACGAAGACCCTGATGAGAAAAGAAGAAAGTTTCTAGAGCGAAACCGTGCTGCTGCTTCAAGATGTCGACAAAAAAGAAAAGTGTGGGTGCAGTCATTGGAGAAGAAAGCAGAAGACTTGAGCTCATTAAATGGTCAATTACAGGTATTTTCTTTTTTTGATTACAAGCAAGAAGTAGAGTTATCTGAATTTTCAGTTAGCAATCTTGGGATCATGGAGTGGAAACTTGGTATGAGAGCTACAATATGAATAGCTTTCTAAAATGCAGTTGAATTCAGAACAGACATAATCAGTATTAAAATGCCTGTATCATAGGTATAATGAGAATGAGACTATGCAGCTTCAAAGATATGTGAAATCTGGGATCTCACCTACTTGGCCTTTGTTCCATTTTAAGTAACTTTAGGGTTGTGACACAAACCAACAAGAGCATGTTGATGTTGAAGTGAAGTCTCACTGGCAAAATGTTAGCCTTAATTTAGAAATGCCTTGTTTATATCAATTTGTGTCACTGCCTGAGTTACTTAAATTCGATTTTTTGTTTTAATTTCCTTTGTATTTTTTAACTGTAGTTTTTTTTCTTTAAAGTGAATGTAGTGCTCGTGAAAGGTGCCAGATTGACAGCACTGGAAACTGAAGGCCTCTATTTGTCCACAGAACAGGTACAGCACAGGCAGTGGCAGTGAAAATTTCACCACACTGCCCTACCAGTGTGCCTCAACCCTATTTTTGAGGGACCATATAGTATGAGAGGGTTGTCCAGTATCTATTCCTAGTCAGCCTTTGGTGGCTTTGCTGAGACTGCCAAGAATGTGACAATTAATGCCAAGTTGTGATGTTGATCCCCACCCAAGTCCAGTGAACTGAAACGTCAATTCATTTCATTTAGACAATAAAGCAGGCAACTGGTGGTACTGGCATTTTGCTACCAGTCTGGGCCTAGGGTCTGTCAGTCAACTTGAGCCAGCTAGGCATCTTTAATAGGCATTTAAACAAAAAACAACCACCATCACCCACTTAAAAGTGTATAGGAATTAACACAATAGACAATGTCTCCTTGTAAGTAAATTTTAAAAAAAGCTATCTTTTATTTTTATTGAAGATTATCAGAAATATAATAGGATAGAGAATAAAGCAAAGAAACACAATAACACTAATATTCAGGAACCAAAATATGAATATACAAAAAACTTTGGGTTGTCAGATCCTTGCTGGTATAAATCAGTGTGGGTTGACTGAAGTCAGTGGAACTTCCATGACTTACACGAACAGAGGATCTGGTTCTAAATCTCTTGACATCCCCATTTTTAAATGAAACTTAGAAGCAATGTATAGTAAGATGTATAGGACAGTATGGCATAAGTAATTTATGTCATTCCATTTTGTCTTAAAAACAGTTGAATTCAAAATGAGAGGAAGAATAACAAAGAGCAGGAAAGAATACATTTTCAAACATCCATTCTTTATTCTTTGTCCTGAGGAGTGGGCAGGCATGTTGAGCATAATGCTGCAATATGTTGAACACCGTAAGCTGCAGGTCTCTTCAGCACGTCCAAGGATCCTGTCCCGTTATGCAAATGAGACTTAAATCTGGGTAAAGGACACAGAGCTGTCACCCAGATTCAAGAAAAGATGCATTATACCTCAATATTGGTGGAATTACTTTCAAATACAATACATAGTGTCTCCCCAAACTCTATCACTGCTCAGTAAATGTTTTTCTAATAGTAGTGGAGTAAAAGTTCTGACTTCAGAGTATTGTAATACAGTGATGCAAGGAACATGTACAGCACCAAAGTTAATTAACATAAAAATAGATGGGTGTGGGCTTATAAATGATATTGATAGATTTTAAAAATACATAAGCTTCTTCGGTGCCATCTATTGGCTGCAACCATGATTGTATTAACATTGAAAGGAGTTGTGTAAATAAGTTGTGCATATCCCACCAATTATGAGGCATACTAAATGAAACTTTTTGAAGATTACTGAAGAAATTAGAATGTATGCCATAATTACTGGCCAAAATTCAGTTTCTTCTTCGAGCGCTTGCACATGTCTATTCCACTGTACGTACATGCGTGCCTTGATCAGTCACTGGAAATTTTTCCCTCAGTGGTACCTGTTTAGGAGGCTCAGGCGCTTTCTGGTGCTGCACAGTCATAGCGTCAGTATAAAGGGCCCAGTTGACCCCTCAATTCCTTCTTACCACCTGTGATGGTCTCTGAAACTGTTCTCTTTGCTATGGCAAGCTTTCTCAGTGGTCTTTATTTTTCTGATAGTTGTGTATAATTAATAGTTATAAATAATTAATTAGTCTTCGTTAGTATAGTTTATTTTTCTCTTTCCGTTAGCAGAGTTTTGTCTGTACTCGGTACCAAGGCATGTCTTGGTCACCAGGCTTCAAGGCCTCCTGAAACAAAGCTCTGCCCCTGAGCAAACTGCACTTCAGTTGCTTGAAGTGCTTGGGTGAGGCTCGCATCAGGGATCACTGTCAGATTTGCAGGGACATTAAATGCCATATGAAGGAGGACTAGGAGGCCAGGTGGTTCAAGTTCCTACTTATGGAGGCAACGCTGAGACCTTCCTCCGAGCCAAGCCAGTTGGCCTGAGCACCGAGCACCTCAGCGTCTGTGAGGAGTGCTCCTCCAACCTTGTGAGAGTCCCAGCACCATTTGCTATCCTTGGTGCCAAAGAAGAGGCATAAAAAGCAGCTGGCTGAGAGAAGACGTTCCCCAAAAACAAAGAAAGCCAGGCATGGGGAGCAGAGCAGAGCAGAGTGCGAGCTAAGTCAAGCCACTCCTCTGCCTCAGCATTGCAGCAGTCAGCACCATTGCATCTGGTTCTGAATAAACCATTGGCATCCGAGGGACAGTGTGGTACCCGCGCTATTGTGGCGCTGTCCACGCTGGAGGTGTTTGCTGCCACCAGGGATCTGCTGTTGCTGTCAGTACTGGTGTCACTGGCAATACAGGCGTTGGTGGTATTGGTGCTGGTAGGCAGGAGAGAGCATGTGGCTCCAGTTACCATCCAGTACCGGTCCCCTTGGTATCGTCCTGGGAAAAACCGACTATTCTGACCCCAACGCAGCCTTCCCTGCCTCAGCACCAATCTCCGTCACTGGTGGGAACTGTTCCTCTGTAGTCACCAGATGGAGACTCCTCGTCTTTGGAGTTGGAGGTTGGCTTATGCTCTTCTCATCCAAGGAGTCGACCCTGCCACTCCTCCAGTCATCCCTACCTGCCCTGGATTGGGGCACAGGAGTGCCATTAAGTGGTTGGCCTAGTAGTCACTGAAGTGCCTATGCTGATGCAATAGCCCTTTTGGAGCCTATGGGGGTTTCTGCCAATCCCAGGGCCCCACTCGAGGCACTCCTGTTCGGTGGCCGCCAAGAGAAGGGCTCTGCCTCCCCATCAGGCAACACATGATCCAGACTCCAGTACCAAGCCTGGTACCAAGTTCAAGGAACCAGCTCCACGGGATCCAGTCGGCACTTCCCTTCTCCACCTCAAAGAGAGCCAAGAGGAAATACTTTGTTCCTGCCCAGGATTATGAGTTTCTGTATATTCATCCCCTCCCTGGAATCCCAAGTATTTTCTGCTGCCAATGAAAGGGAAAGGTGGGGTCTGCAAGTTATGGTACCTGCAAGTCAGAAAAGCTGGACTTATTCAGTAGAAAGGTCTAATCTGCCAGGTGTCTGCAGCTCTAGATTGCTAACCAGCAGGTGCTGCTCTGCTGATATGACTTGTTGAATATGTGGGACTCCTTGAAGTTCAAAGACTTGGTATCACAAAAGGCGAGGCTCGAGTTCTCCTTGCTCATGGATAAGGAGAAATCCATAGCGATGGTTTCCATGCAAGCTGCCCTGGATGCATCAGATTCAGTGGCCAGGTCCATGGCTTCTGTAGTGGCCATGCATAGGAGTTCAGCAAACCCTCCAGGTTCTCCCCTTCGAGGAAGCTTCACTCTTTTTGGGGCAGAGTGATGCAAAGCTTCATGGACTGAAGGACTTCAGGGCGACCCTTACGTCCCTGTGATTGTTTATGCCAGCGACTTCAAGGAAGCACTACAAATCTCAACAGTCCTCCAGGTACTGCGGCCCATCAGGACCCGCAGAAGAAACGGAGCAGGAGCTTTACGGATAGACCACCACCCCCTGCTACGTCAGCATCACTGTCTGCCCCACCCAAACACCCAGGAGACTCCAAGCAGGCCTGTTGGTGGGACGCTCAAGGACGTTATACCAGCTCCTGTGTTTCCAGATCCAGTTTACTCTGTATTTGTAGACCACCTGTCCCGCTTCATCCGTTCATGGTTCTGTACCACTATGGAATGTTTGGGTGCTGATCACAGTGGAAATACCCACCAGTTCATTTTCACCCCTCCTCCCCAGCCTTCCTCCCTGTCCCTCTTCAGGGATCCCTCTCACAAACAATCTTTGACCCAGGAGCATCAGTTTCTCCTTTGGGTAGGAGCAGTGGAAGAAGTTCAACAAAATCTAAGGGGTAAGGAGTTCTCTTCCTGTTATTTCTTAATCCCGAAATCCTATTCTAGACCTCAACTAGCTCAACAGCTATCTCAAGAAATTAATTTTGCATGCTCTCCCTGGCTTCCATTATTCCCTCCCTAGATCCTGGGGACTGGTATGCCACTCTCAGTTTGAGAGATGCCTACTTCCATATATCGATCTTCCAAGGCCACAGAAGGTTCCTCAGGTTCATTGTGAACTACACGCACTAGCAATTTGCGTTACTCCTGTTTGGCCTGTCAATAGCTCTGCTGGTGTTTACAAAATGCACAGTAGTAGTGGCAGCCTTTCTGAGGAGGTGAGGGGTGCAAGTCTATCCATAGCTGGATTACTGGCTAGTCAGCAGCCGGTCCAGGGCCAGGTAGAATCTAGTATCCTCCTCATCGCCCTAGGCCTGCTAATAAGTGTACAGAAATCTACCCTCACTCTGGTACAGAGGATAGAGTTTATTGAAGCGGTGCTCAACTCTACCCAGGCCAGAGCCTTCCATCCAGAAGGGTGGTTTCAGATGACCAAGTCTCTGATAGTACACCTCAAGGGCCACCCAATTGCAACTGTCCAGAATTGTCTGAGGTGTTTCGCTCACATGGCCTCCTGTACGTATGTAGTGCAGCATACAAGACTGCTCAGACACTCCAGGCATGGCTGGCCTCAGTGTATTCACTTAACTGTCACCATCTAGACTCAATTCTTACATTTCCTTGCTTGGTCCTCGCCTCCCGCAACTGGTGGCTGGACCCACTGGTGGTCTGCACCAGCATTCCATTTTCATGGCCCCAACCATTGATATCCCTGGTCTTGGATACATCAGCGCTAAGCTGGGGAGCTCACCTGGAACCCCTCAGGACTTTCTGGACCTTTGGTCTCTGGAAGAGTTCTCACTACACATCAATGTCAGAGAGCTCAGGGCAGTTCACCTGGTCTGTCAAGTGTTCTTGCCTCACAGTACGGGTAAGAGCATGTTGGTTCTTACAGACAACACTGAAGTCTTGTTCTATTTCAACAGGCAGGGAGGGGCTCGCTCTTTCCCTGGTGTCCCCCATGTCAAGAAGCAATTCAGCTGTGGGAGTTCTGCATAGCCCACTCAGTCTACCTCGAGGCTTCTCACCTTCCAAGAGCACAGAATGAGCTAGCAGATCACTTTAGCAGGTCTTTGTTCGGTCACCAGGAGTGGTCTCTTTGCCCGGATATCGCAAAGGACATTTTCCAGCAGTGGGGCACTCCCCAGGTAGACCTATTTGCAACCAGGCACAACCGGAAGTGTCACCAGTTCTGTTCCCTGTGAGATCACAGCCCAGGATTGCTCACAGATGCCTTCCTGCTCCCAGGGATAGGTCACCTGTACTACGCTTTTCTTCCTATCCTGCTAGTGCACAAGGAAGGTTCTGCTCAAGATCAAGCAGGACTGGGCACAGGTCATTCTCATGGACCCAGCTGGGCCCCATCAACATTGATTCATGACGCTGCTAGGCCTTTCCATGGTGGCTCCAATCCTGCTCCCTCTGCATCCAGACTTGATCTCTCAGGACTACGGTTGACTACTTCACCTGAAGCTCAGCTGCCTCCAGTTTATGGCCTGGAAGTCCCGTGGCTAAATCCCAGAGAGCTGGCTTGCTTGGAGCAGGTTGATTAGGTCCTTTTAGGTAACAGGAAGCCCTCCACCAGGTCTAATTAACTCTCAAAGTGAAAGCTGTTCTCCATATAGGCTTCCCAATGCGGGATCTTGCCCATGCAATCTTTGCTGCAGGACTTTCTTGAATACTCATTACACCTGAAACTTCAAGGTTTAGCAATTTCCTCAATTAAGGTTGGATAACCAGTTCATTTTTTCATGCGATATCTATCCATTTCCTCAAGGGCCTAAAAGGACTATACCCTCCAAGTGTGAGAACCCATCCCTCCATGACCTAAGCCTGGTCTTATCAAAACATATAGATCCCCCGTTTGAAGCATTGGCAACATACCCCATGCTATACCTTTAGTGGAAGGTGGCTTTTTTAGTGGCCATTGCTTTGGCCAAAAGGATCTTGGCGATCCATGCCTTCATGCTGGAAACCTCTGTATTCTTTAAGGATAAGGTGCAGTTATATCTTCACCTTAGATTCCTCTTGAAGGTGATTTTCCAGTTTCATAGCAATCAGGCAGTATTCCTGCCAGTTGTCTACCTGAAACCATATGCAAATAGAAGAACAGTGGCTTCACTCCAGGGACATAAGACATGCCCTAGCATTCTGTATAGAAAGGACCAAACCATTTCGTAAATCCACCCAACTGTTCGTAGTGGTAGCTGGTAGGATGAAAGGTCTGCCCATCTCTTCTCAGAGAATTTGGTCATGGATCACATCATGTATTCACACGTGTTATGAGCAGGTGGGTGTTCCGTCACTAGGTATCCTGACTGCCCACTCCATGAGAGTGCAAGCGTCATCAGTGGCATTCCTAGCACAGTTCAGGACATTTGCAAAGCAGCAACGTGGTCGTCAGTGCATACGTTCTTTGCTCATTACACCATCACTCAGCAGTCTAGGGACAGCGCCTGATTCAGTCGAGCTATTTTGCAGTCAGCATGTCCAGGAGCTCCAATCCCACCTCCTATATAACTGCTTGAGAGTCACCTGCAGTGGAATTGATATGTGCAAGCACTTGAAGAAAAAATGGTTACTTACCTTTCTTTAACTGTTCTTTGAGATGTGTTGCACATATCCATTCCACAACCTGCCTTTCTACCCCTCTATGTTGGAGTTGGCCAGAAAGAAGGGACTAGAGGGGCATAGGGTCAGCTGGGCCCTTTGTACCAGCGTGGCATGCTATGTGAGCATGTGGCACCAGAGAGTGCCCGAGCCGCCCCAACAGTTACCGCTGAGGGAAAAATTACTGGTTACTGTGCTCAGGGCATGCACATACCTACAGTGGAATGGATATGTGCATGACATCTTGAACAACAGATACAGAAAGGTAAGTAACTTTTTTTTTCTTAATTAAAGTTATTTTCAAGTTTTACTAATACACAAACTTAAATCCATAACTCGGTATTTTTTAATTTTCCTATAACTTAAAACAAGCTAAATAACATATTGTTTGCAATTCATTAATGACTGAGCTTGAAAACAATGCCAGATATCTGCCTGCAGCAAACATTTATGGTGGAATTTAAAACTTTTAATTAAATATTATATAATATATTAATTCTAGACACTTCTTTAATATCATCTTTAGTGCTTTATAGTTGCAAAATATCTTGGTACACTTCTGCTTTTCATTAACTGTAAAAGGAATTGTGTTTTTGCTATACTCAGTATCTATGTTCAAAATTCCATTTTATAGACATATCATAAAATTATAGTAATTCTTTGGATATTTTAGTAAAAGTAATGTAGTTGTCTTATTTCTATATTTAAATTAGCTGTCTCACCATAAATACTTGTAGCTGTTAAAAAGGACCAGGCAGCTATTTGCAAAAAACAGTTGGTAAACATTTGCTAAACTCCACAAATCTGCATCTAAAAAGAAGCTAAAAAATTCTCTAATTCTCCACTGCTTGTATTTCCATTAATCTGGCTTGTCACATGTTGTTGGCAATAGAAGTAAATTTTGAGACAAATGGAGAAGCCAGTCAGATAAAGTTTTGTGTTACTTTGGGTCTTTTGGGCTGATGCTGCAACCACTTATACACATGGGTGACATCATTTATGTCCCATTGAGGTCAGTGGGATTATACTAATAAGAGTAAACTCACTCAGGTAACTGTTCTGTAACTTTTATCTGTTAGCATTATTAAGCCCATAGCTACACGAAGAGATTTTCTTCATTTAAAAAAAAAAAAAATACAAGGAAGCTTTTGGCTTCCAGATTGTCAAGAGTTAACCCAGTAATAGTGAATTCAGGGGAAAGAAATTTCTTTCCCTCTGCCAATACCAAAACCGTTAACTGTGAAGAACAGAATGACTTGTAAAGAAAATTGAATGTCAAAGAAATAATTAAACTGTACTTTATGTGAAAACATTAATCAATCCTGCATTTCCATAATAGTTCTTCACTTGACAGCCTGGCACAGCTGATCAGCATAGTGGGCAGTAATGACCCATGATTACTTCTGTTCTATTTAATAGTAAATGTAATAAGTTTGGAGCTTTGCCTTAGCATAGTTTTACAGACTGCATGCTAGGGTTTAATAGTTCATATTTTGTTTAATACCTAAATTGCCCTGCTCAGCTGAATTTTACTGTTGACATCATTAAGCTACAGTATTTCTAAAAATAGACTGATTTCATAAAGACTGAAAGTTGTGGTTGAACTATTGAACAAAAACAATTGTCTCTCACCAACGTTAATAAGTAGATGTCTTAAATTTAAGTATCATACAGTGTGTGTCGTGTAAATTTAACAGGGTTTTTAGAATGAAGACACTAAACAATACATATAGAAATAGGAAGATGAGAATGGATATTCTTTCTGATGTAATTTCTACATGATATATATTTTACTGCATGTTCTCTGTTAGCTTCCGATAAACACATTTCTATACAAATAAGGTCTACTTTAACCTTTCTTGGTACAGTCCAGAATTCTATCTGCTTCTTAAGTTAAATGGTTGTGTATAATTCCCATTGCTACCCTTCATTTTCTTGGTTTTAAATGATACTATTCTGTTTTATTATATATGTAGTGCAAATGTCTATGAATTGCATCACCTCAATAACATTCAATATTTTCAGTTAGATGAGCAAAGTCTCTTCTTTACTACAAGCTCTTCTACATCAGTTGCCCCACACGTACAATCTTTTAAAACCTGTATTCTGTTTGCTTTTGTGGACGGCTTTCTCAGCCAATATGTTTCCTTGGTAAAAGATCTCAAACATTATATATAATTCTAAGTATTGCCTCTGTGCCTTACAGAAATATTGAAGAATACTGTATTCCTGTAACAAAACATACCCTGTTGTCTGTTTTACTATAAGTAAGGCTATGATTTAGTCACGGGTATGTTTAGTAAAAGTCTGGGACAGATCACTGGCAATAACCAAAAAGTCGCTCCTCTTTAATATGCATATTTGTATGAAGGATTTTTGTTTAATGCAAAAATTAACCCATCAAAACTTGTATTGAAGATACATTTTGAAAAGATATGGGAGCAGCAAATATTGACAGGTTACTTAATGTTTTGTAGACAACTTAATGTTGCTTAAGACAGTTTGTAACTATTTTTAAGTAAAAATGGTTACATCTAAAATGTCATGCTATTCTTAATTTTGATTCTTGTCTAATATAATAACAGCTCTTATCAGGCTCTTCCTCAGTAGAGTTCAAGGTGCTTTACAAAGGAGGGCCAGTGTCATGATCCCTTTTTTACAGATAGGAAAGTGTAGGCATGAAGAGGTGAAATCACTTGCCCACGGTCACCCAGCAGGCTAGTACCAGTGCCAGGAATAGAATCCAGTTATTCTAGTCCCAGTCTAGTGCTCTACTAGGTTACACTGCATCTAAGTGTATCATTATTAATTCTTCTCCCCTACAGTGGGTTTATTCTCATTCCCATTATTTGATTCTTGCATACTGATTGTTTCCTGTTAATGGCTATGACAAATAAAATCTGAAAATTGATAGATCACTGTCTTCTTATCATTCCTGTTACATTTTGTAGGGAGGTTCTCTTTTATAGAGTCTAAATGTGTTTATAAAAAAAATTCATTCCACAGTCACTGAGCATATTCGAGGTTATAACGTATGTTATATTGTGGGTGGTTAAAATTAGGTTTACTTGCTTGAAAGATAACCTACAAAATCGTCCAGAAGAGACTTACAACAGTCTGATCGTGTGAATTGGACTATGTGTAGAACCTGCAGTCTACCAACTACAAAATGTAATACAATAAATGTAATGGTATATATATATATATATATATATATATATCTTTTTACAAGTTATATCTATAGTTTAACATTAAAGTGTTCTAAAGTCATGGAAATGTGTACTGTTTTGTTTACCCTTAAATGAACATCCAAAAATCTTGTAAAATTTAACACTGTTAATACTTACCTCTAAAATGCATGTAGTCTGAGCCTGGTAAAGTGCATAACTTTCTTCTCCTTTAGAATGAAGTCACCCTGCTGAGAAATGAAGTGGCACAGCTGAAACAGCTTCTTCTGGCTCATAAAGATTGCCCTGTAACCGCCATGCAGAAGAAATCTGGCTATCAGAGTGAGTAATGTTCCATTACCTATAGCCTTAGGCTGCATCAGTGAAATACTGCCAAAGTGAACTGAGCAACCATTAAAAATGAGAAGTGCAGTTATAATATTTAACAACAAATATATAAAATTCTGCAAGCTTATTGCAAGACAGGAATGAATGTATGATATTTTGAAGCTATTTTTCTAAATGCTTTCAGTTTAAAAAATGTTGTAGATTATCTGAAGTTTAAAGACATTATAGAAAAACCAACCAAAACTAAGTGTATACCCATAATTAATACTAAAGGAATATAAGCTGCAATAGCTGCTTCTAGTATATACAGTTAAAGTATTGACAGTATATGGTGAACAATCTCTGTAATGCATTATCTTAAATAAGATGGAAGGTCCTTGTTTCTTCCATTTCATAATGAGATTTCCGTGGAGGGGAGGGTAACAGCTGTCCTTATTTACTAGCACATCCAGGATCAGTCAACCCATTAAAATAATCAGATGCAGGTTCCTGGCTCTTACTGTATGCTGTCCCTGAGATTGTTTTGATTTAAAATAACTGTTGTTTCTCAGAAGAATTTAAAATGTTTGAATTTTAAAAATAGGATTCTAATGAAGGACTTAGAATTCTCAAGTTAAACTGAAATCAGTAGAACTGTAAAATTTTAAGGAAATGAAATTTGTTCACTTAATTTTTCACTTTTTAGGCATTTTAAAGGTTAATTGTGCTTTTCTTACTTCTAACTTCTTTTTTTGGATATGATGCACAGCGCTATAACCAGCTGCTGCTGTAAATAAATGGCCAATTTTGTCCATTGTACACAAATTCATAACAAATAACTGAGCTGGGAATGCATTAGGCAACATTCATAATATATAACCCACAGCTTTCGTTTTTATGATTTAGTGATATTTCAGGATATTTGTAAATGTGAAGATTGTTTCTGCCATATGTAGCCACTTCATTTTAATTTGCCAGTGTCAGTAATTCAGGCGAATAAAGGAACATTTTGTATTGCATGCAAACAGTTCCTCAGGTGCTTGCGATAAAACTTAATGGCCACCATCTTTACTTGTAGTCATTGTAAGCAGTTTCATCAGAATGGGCAATATTTTTTAATTTAAAAGATTCAGGAGATTTAGCAACTCTCTGTTGCCATATATATTTAGAACACTGATTTTGTCAGTTTTGAGCTTAAAAATCTTAGTCCTTTGATCTCCAGTCATTTTGACAGGATGGAAAATAGCATCTTGGAGTAAATTGGAACCATATAGAAATATGTTCGGGATTTATATTAACAATGATTGCTGCAGGGATGAGGCCATTATGGCTCCCATCTGACAGAACAACATAATTTCATATAGAAGCTACTAGAGGATACCATTATGCATGCATGGTTTTCCAAAACAAGCTAGGTTTCTTGAATTTTGATAGTTTGAAGATACACGTTTCTCTAGATTTACATGAAAAAATACTAAACATATGCATTTTTTAAATAGACTGGCAGATAATTACAAATTAAGAATTTTTTTATTAAAATACTAAAAACTAAATATTTTGTAATACTGTTGACCTTAATACTTGAAAAAATGCTACAATATTTATAAATCGCTGCAGATCTTGAAGTTCTTAGGTTTGTCTTCATTATAAAAGTCAAAGTAAAACTAACTCACTACTAACCAGAACAGAAAATGTAAAGTTGCTAAAATATCTATCATTGAAAAAAGGAACTACATTTTAAAAGAAGTATAAAAAGATGTTCAGAAGGGAATGTTCAGGCATAGTTCAGTTAGTATTTTTGTAAAGCCTTTGGCACAGTGCCACACAAAATAATGATCTACAGGATTCATGTAATGAGTAATATGGCATGGGGATGAGCTAGGTATGTAATTGGATAAAGAATGCGCATACACACTGAACACTTGTCTCACTCTGTATAAGTGTTATGTCCAAAGCACTTCACAATAGAGAATTAAATAATATCTTAATTTTACATATTGGGGCAACACACACACAGATAAAGTGACTTGTGCAAGACTATATATGATGAATCATAGCAAGTACCAATTAAAATGGTTTTAGTTAATGTTTGTGGTTGTGGCGTGAATAGAAAATAACTTCAAATCTTTAAAAAACAAATTTAAAAAGTTATGCCCTATCTACATCAGCAGCATGACCATGTTAGCTGAACTTCTTAAAAAGTGTTTAATAATTTCTTATCATGTGTGGTATAGAAGAGGCAAAGAGGCAGAATTAGAATGCTCCTGCAGTGCAAGGTATCGTGTGCTTCTGAGACACAGTTAATTTATACCCTGCGGACATGGCTTTAACAATTCGATATACAATTTAATGGGGTTTCACTTAAAACGCACTTCAACAGGCACAAGCAAACAATGGCATTGCAGAATTTTTTGACACTTATTTAGGTATCTTTACAAGATCTTTTGAACAACTTCTGCTTCACATAGAGTGAAAAGCACAAGTACCAAGGTCCCTCTTTCTTGTTAGCATTTTCAGTTACTTTAAGTACCTTTCACCTGCTTCCTAGAGGTGATGATGACTGAGAAACCAGAAAAGACAAAAAGAGAAGTGATTACATTTTATGAGGCTGTTTGGAGGAAACCTTGGGGCAATGCAAGAGTTGTCAGCCAAGTATAAATTCATGTCCTTCCCAAGCAGATATGCTACTGGTCAATTGTTTGGGAAATTTCTTGAACAAGCCCTTAAAGACTTAAACAAAATTTTAAAATTTTGTTTATGTGTAATCTACAAGAGAAACCTACGTTTTCTATCCATAGTCCCATCTCAGACTCAGTTTCAGGAACATGCTGCTGCAAAGCATATATAGTCTCCTCTATAAGCCTATATAGTCTCCTCTTGGTGTGGAGGATGGGGAGAAATGAGGGAGGATGAATAGTTGTGATGGTGCAGAGAGTAGTTGGAGAGCTGTAGGTGTGAGGCTATTACTTCTATTTGTTTGTAAAGATTCAGGAAGCTTCCAGAATACTAGAAGATTGTATTTGAGTAAAGCTTAATAAAAATAGGGGCTATAATCCATTTACAATTGAATCAAAATATTTTATTCCTGCTCTAGTTAATTGTAAAGAAACAATTGAGGTCTAGCCATTATAATAATTATGTCAATCCATTGCCTACAAATTGTTCAGGATAAGTCAACCCCTTCAGTGATTTAGCCACCACTCTAGAGAATTTTCTGGCTACCATAGATTTGCCTAGATGTTGACCTAAACATTCCCTTTGTCCCCATGCACCAGCAGTATCTGGTTTTATCTCTAGAGACTTCATCTTCAGTATTGTCTGAAGTATCTGTCCGTTCTGTGCATTTGCACCAACCTTATACAAGCTGTCACAACTGTGTGAATAACTGACTTTTTTGGTTTGCTGGCATTTCCAGAAAAAAAAATCAGCAAATGGAAAATTGGGGAAAAAAGCTAATTGTTTTATTTGACCCAAAACATTTCATTTCACTTTTGAGCTTTATCTTTTTAAAATAAAATTGAAAGCAATCTAAAACACAGTCATTTCAAATAGAAAAATCACAATTTTCATTTAGAAAATATGAAAATGTTGCTTTATTTTTTCAAGGTTTTTTTTTTAATAGAATTTTTCAACTAAAACAGTATAGCAAAATTCACACATTCCCTAAATGTTTTGATTGACCCAAATCTCCAGTTTTGGTCAAAAAAATTCAACCAGCTCTAGTCATACCACACCTATGGAAGAAAGGGTTTGCAATTTTTTCCCATTTGGATGACTGACTAGTGCAGAGGTGGGTGAACTACGGCCCACAGGCCACATCCAGCTGCGGGACCATCCTGCCTGTCCCCTGAGCTCCTGGCTGGGCAGCTAGCCCCGGTCTCTCCCCTGCTGTCCCCCTTTCCCCACAGCCATGCTGCCACGCGGGCAGTGCTCTGGGCAGCGGGGCTGCGCGCTCATGCAGGGCAGCATGACAGTGTGTGTGGCTCTGGCCAGGAGGTGCGGCTTCAGATATGCTGCTCTGAGCGGCATGGTAAGGGGGCTGGGGCCTTGGATATGGGGCAGGGGGTCCTGGGGGGGCAGTCAGGGGACAGGGATCAGGAGGTGGTTGGATGGGGCAGAGGTTCGGGGAGGGGCAGGGGATGGGGAACAGGGGGAATTAGCTAGGGGTGGGGTCCTGAGGGGGCCTGGCAGGGGACATGGGGATATAGATAGGCATCAGGACAGTCAGGGGACAGGGAGCAGGTGGGGTTGGATAGGGGGTGGGGTCCTGGTGGGTGGTTAGGGGTGGGGGTCCCAGGAGGGGGCGGTCAGGGGACAAGGGGGGGGGGAGGGGTTGGATGGGTGGGGGGTTTTGAGGGGGGCAGGCAGTCAGGGGGCAGGAAATTGGGAGGGGTTGGATAGGGGGCGGGGGCCAGGCTGTTTGGGGGGCACAGCATTCCCTACCCGGCCCTCCATACAGTTTTGCATACCGATGTGGCCCTTGGGCCAAAAAGTTTGCCCACCCCTGGACTAGTGTGTAGCAATACTTTTTAGTGTACACAGAAAGTATTCACCCATACTTTGAAGCTTGTTGTGAATATCTTCAAAATACCCTACTTCCAACACAATCTAGTCTACATGGTAGCCCACTTCTAAAGTGAGTGGGCAGAGCCCTCCCGTCTATGAAGAAGACTGTCAAAATGAAGCAAGCCATAAAAGAATTGTGAAGTCACCTACTTATGTGATAAATATCTCTGCTTTTCAGTGATTCAGTGCACCAGTCGCAAGTTTGGCCCCACGTTTGTGTCCACTTGTAGATCCTGCAGTTTTTCCTGATTTTTAGTTGGAGCCCATCAAGACCACTGAATTTGGACAAATTTACTCTGTCATGCCACCCTGTCATGGTGGCTTCCAGATTCAACTATTCTTACATTTGGATCTCAAGATGCTGGCCCTAGTAGCTTGGCACATAAAAGGCTAATTGTTCAATAGGTGTGTCAGAATGCAATTCTATCTTTTTTATATTCTGGAAAATTTCCCACCTCCATATCCTACTTCAGACTTAGGAAAAAAGTTTCCTTTAGTGTCAAGTAGTTCTCTAAGTGCACTCTATTTCCACCGAGTAGAATTTTTTGCTCTTCAAAGGGAAGTTTGCACTCTTTTCAGGGGTTAAATTCAAGGGATGTGGGTGTCTTTTGGGAGGGGATATGAAACAGAGGATGCAGCTCCCCCCCTACCCCCACTCAGGGCTGCCCAGAGGGGGGGGCAAAGGGGGCAATTTGCCCCGGGCTCCGCAGGGGCCCCCAAGAGAACAGCGGAGGCTCCCGCCTCCACCCCTCTCCTGGAGCCCTAGCGCTTCAAGCGCCGAGTCTCCGCCGGGACCCCTGAGCCCCGCCCCCTCAGAGCCGCATGGTGAGGGGCGGGGCTGGGAGCTCCGGGCTGAGCTCAGCTCCCTCCGCTCGGCGTGGAGTTCCCAGCCCCGCCCCCTCACCATGCGGCTCTGAGCGGGACGGAGCTCAGGCCCCGCCGGCCACATGCTGCGGCTGTTCCGGCGAGGCGCTGAGACTCCGGGTGAGGAGGGAGCCGGGGGTAAGAGGCTGGGGCCGGGGCGGGGGGAAGCGGGACCCACCGCCGAAGCGCAGCCCGGTCTTCGGCGGCGGGGGGCCCTTCCGTTCCGGGACCCGCCGCCGAAGTGCCCCGAAGACCCGTGGCGGGGGCCCCCCCCGCCGAATTACCGCCGAAGACCGGGCTGCACTTCAGCGGCGGGTCCCGCTTTGGCGGTAATTCAGCGGCGGGGGGCTCCCGCCGCGGGTCTTCGGGGCACTTAGGCGGCGGGTCCCGGAACGGAAGGGCCCCCCGCCGCCGAAGACTCCAGGCCCCCGGAATCCTCTGGGCGGCCCTGCCCCCACTCTGCTAAAAGTAGAGGGAGAGCTCCATTTGCTGGCCCTTGAAAGGTCCACCAGAGTTCCCTTTTCTCTCTGGCGGATGATATGAATGACTCACCAGGCAGGGGACTCTGAAGTATGAGCAGCGAAAGGAGCTGGTGTATAGGTTGAGAAGTTTCTGGGACTTTGAGTATTTTCTGTCAATGAATGGAGCAGTAACAGCAGCACCCGACAAGGGACAAAGAGGTGCGTCAGCTGGGAGTCCCCATTGTACATCCTCTTCTCCAATGATGCCCCATCCACTTCCTCCTTATTCTTTCCAAGGAAAAAGGGACACTTCACAGCTCTCCCGTTTTTTTTCATAAAATGTTTTTGTTTTTTTTAAATCTCTTCATTTTGTAAAATGCAGGAAATTGCATTGAAGTTTCCATTATTTTTCAGGGACAAATCTCTAACCTCTTTGCATCTCTATTTTCATTTGGTTTTACATCAATACAGGTTTATATGTTCCTGGGAATGGGGTATGGAATACCAAGGATGTGACCATTACACATGGTGCACACTGAATGAATGAACTCTCTCTCTCTCTCTCTCCCTCTCCCTTCCTCCATCTCTGTTCTCCACCTTGGGTGGCTATGGCCCTGTTTAGGGACTTGAACAGCTTTTGAAGCCATTTGTTGTATATCCTTTTTCTTTCTCTTGCTGCATTCCCTTGCCACGTGATCTTTTGAGATGTGTGAAAACAGCCACCAGTCAGTGAGCTTCCCCTCCTATCTTGATATAATTTGACTCCTTTGATGTTCGAAGCATCCATTTAAAAAAAGGAACAAAGTCCACAAAAACATGCTATCTAGATTAATAGGAATTTTGTAGTAGTCCATTCCAAAGGGTCAGCATTTCACTCTTGAAATAGGACTCATTCCATAAACACCGTAAAAAACACCATAATAGAGATTCAACCTAAATGTCTATCCCAAACTTTAAAAAAAAAAAAATGCCACCATGGATAAAGAGTGGAGAGTAAAAGTGGTGAAAAGGAAAAAGGCATCGTTTAAAAACTGGAAGTCAAATCCTACTGAGGAAAATAGGAAGGCGCATAAACATTGGCAAATCAAATGTAAAAATAGAATATGTCAGGCCAAGAAAGAATTTGAAGAGGAACTAGCTAAGGAGACTCAAACTAAAATTAACTTTTTTTTTTAAATACATCAGAAGCAGGAAGCCTGCCAGAGTCAGTGGAGCTACTGGATGATTGAGGTGCTAAAGGAGCACTCAACGAAGACTTGGCTATTGTGGAGAAGCTAAATTAATTCTTTGCATTGGTCTTCACTGCAGAGGATATGGGGGAGATCCCCACACTCAAGCCATTCTTTTTAGGTGACAAGTAAGAGGAACTGTGCTTGATTGAGGTGTCAGTAGAGGAGGTTTTAGAACACCTTGATAAATTAAACAGTATTAAGTCACCAGGACCAAAATGATATTCACCCAAGAGTTGTGAAAGAACTCAAATATGAAATTACACAACTTCTAGCTCTGGTATGTAACCTGTCTCTTAAATGAGCCTCTGTACCAGATGACTAGAAGGTAGCTAATGTAACTCATATTTTTAGAAAAGGCTCCAAAGGCAATCCTGGCAATTACAGGCTGGTAAGCTGAACTTCAGTGCAGGTAACTGGTTAAAACTATAGAAGGGAAGAGAATAATCAGACACATAGATGAACGTGATGTGTTTGGGGGGAGGAGGGGGGGAAATGAGGGACGAGTCAACACGGCTTTTGTAAAGGGAAATCCTGGCTCGTCAATCTCTTAGACAAGGGTAATCCAGTTGACAGAGTACTTTGACTTTCAGAAAGCCTTGGACAAGTTCCCTCTCCAAACGCTGTTAAGCAAACAAAATAGTCTTGGGATAAGAGGGTAGGCCCTATCATGGGTCAGTAACTGGTTAAAAGATAGGGGGAAAGGGTTAGAAATGAACAGTCAGCTTTCTTGATGGAGAAAGGTTAATAGTGGTGTCCCCCATGGATCTGTACTGGGACCTGTGCTGTTCAACATTTTCATAAATGATCTAGAAAAAGGCGTGAACAGGAGGTGGCAAAATTTGCAAATAATACAAATAATAATACAACTCCAAAGCTGACTCTAAAGAGTTAGAAGGATCTCACTAAACTGGGTGACTAGGCAAGAAAATGGCAGATGAAATTCAATATTAAATTCAAAGTAATGCACTTTGGAAAAAATAATCCCAACTGTACATTCAAATTGATGGGGTCTACACAAGCGTTAATTACTCAAGAAAGTGATCTAGGAGTCGTCGTGGATAGTTTCCTGAAAACATCTGTGCAGTGGCAGTAAAAACAAACCCACAAAACCCCTCAAAAACTAACAATGTTAGGAACTATTAGGAAAGTGATGATAAAACAGAAAATATTATAATGCCACTTTAAAAATCCATGGTATGCCCACACCTTGAATTACTGCATGCAGTTCCATTCGGCCCATCTCAAAAAAGATGTATTAGAATTGGAAAAGATGCAGAGAAGGACAACAAAAATTGTTAGGGGTATGGTACAGCTTCCATTCAAGAAAAAATTAAGACGATTAGGGCTGTTCGTCCTAGAAAAGAGACGACTACTGGGGGATATGACCGAGGTGTAAAAAATCATGAGTGATATGGAGAAAGTGAATAGGGAAGTATTATTTAGCTGTGCACATAACACAAGAACTATGGGTCATATAGGCAACAGGTTTAAAACAAACAAAAGGAAGTACTTCTGCACACAATGTACAGTCAATCTCTGAAACTCTTTTTGCCAGGGGATGTTGTAAAGGCCAAAAGTATAACAAGGTTAAAAAAATTAACTAAATTCATTGAAGATTAGTCCATCAATGGCTATAAGCCAGGCCCATTATCTGAGTGTCCCTAACCCTCCATCTCCCAGAAGCTGGGACTGGACGACAGAGATGGGTCACTCAAAATTGCCCTGTTCTGTTCATTCCCTCTGAAGCATTTGGCACTGACTGATGTCAGAGACAAGATACTGGGCTAGCTAGACCATTGGTGAGCCCCAGTATGGCCATTCTTATGCTGTTATACTAATTAACATTTCTTTGGAATACATTTGCAAGGCTGCTTACTTGCATGTTTGTCTGACTTTGCTTCTATTGAAGCAATACTGTGTAAACAGTTACTTTCTGTTTCTGAAAGTAATCCCTTCTTAGTATGGATAAAGGACTGCAATAAAGATCTCATTATGTTGTGGAATTGACTTGCTCATCAGTGAATTTTCATTCTTGCAACTGGTATTCCTGCACTGAAAAAACCTCAGCCCACAATAATCTACCTTCAAGGTATTTTTGTTGTCCGTGCTCAGTGTTTGTTCTTCGTTATTATCATAAACTTTGGTGTATCCTTCCTTGGACGCTTTGTTTGTGTCTTTGTCATCCTTTTTAGTTTTGAATTCAGTTTTTCTATGCATACCCTATTCAGTAAAAATCTTTATTTTGATTGCACCATTTTAGAACGGAGCTCTTTTACTCAAGTTCTAGCCAGGTATCTGTCTCCATTTCAGTTAAGTGTAAAAAGTAAATGCTTTGGGAGTTGTCACAGGAGACTCAAGCAACATTCTAGGAAGGTTGGGATGGTACCAAAAAATCTTGCAGTTAAATTTATCATTCACACCTTCCATTTTTATATGAGCAAAAACCGGTTGTGAACTGAGATTATTTTATCTGAACGATACCACTTACAGGTAAAAATTTGACTGCCACAATTTATTATCACTTGATAATGTCTGTTCAACAATCTGACTAATCAAAAATAGAGAAGATTTAATTAAAACCCTAATTAATTTACCAGTTATCACCTGTAAAAATAAAATAAAAGTTTCATGTCTAAACAATGTTCTTATCTAAATATATGTTTATCAGATAATCTATTAAGTGGATTTCACTTCTCATATTGGCTTCGTTATCTCCTAAAATGCCTATATATATGTGTGTGTGTGTGTATGTACATGTATGTATGAACTTTCTCTGCTTTAAATGAAAGGTCTATGTTGTAAAATATAACTGATGCATTTATTGAAAGAATAATTCCTGTTAAATCGTGCCTCTGTACTTAAAAAAAAAAAACCACTAAATTTGCACAGCAAGAAAAGTTTTGTTTTTTAAATACTTGGGTTTTGTGATCATAAAAAATTATGGGTAATTCATTTGAGTACTTCATTGATTTGGAGCAAGTCAAACAGAAGTAGTTTTTAGATGTCTTCTGATTTTTAAAGACTTTTATGTCATGCATTAATTAACTCTTATTGGCAGATATTTAAGTGCTAAGCAAAACGAATTGAATTTCACCCTGTTGAAAGAATGAAGATTTTGCATATTGAAAACTTTATTGTCCAACTGAGCAATAGTAATTTACTGTATTAGAGAGTGATTTTCATAAACATTATTAATTATCAAACTGAGAATGATTCTCTTGCTGAATTACTAGTCAAATGCAGTATCTTGTGGTTTTTAAAAAATCTGAATCTAATTAATTCACATAACTATAGAACAGCTGGTGGCATTTAGACTATAAACTATAGACTATTGTTCTCATGTGGGTGCATCATTAGACTCAGGTGTTGTAGTCATCAGTCGCTGCATTAGTTGGAAAATCAACCAAAATTAACTGTGGTTTTAAATAGATGGGAATAATAATTTGAAAATGTACCTGTGTCCATAAATATTTTAACATTTTATCCTGGTTTTTGTTTATAGAAAAATACAAACAAGTTACCTATTCATCTTTATATATAAAGCAATTATACTAAAAATAAATGTTTGACAAATATATTTTTATATGTGCTATTAATTGTGATTATTTACAGGACTCTTATTGTTATCTGAAAAAAATGTTATGCATATTTTAGAAAAAAAACAGCAAGTGAATTTTTTTTCTTTAGCTGCAGATAAAGATGACAGTTCTGAAGACATTTCTGTGCCAAATAGTCCACATACAGAAGCTATTCAGCATAGTTCTGTCAGCACTTCCAATGGAGTAAGTTCAACTTCCAAGGCAGAAGCCGTAGCCACGTCAGTTCTCACCCAGATGGCGGACCAGAGTACAGAGCCAGTGCTTTCACAGATTGTTATGGCTCCACCTTCCCAGTCACAGCCTTCAGGAAGTTGATTAAAAACTTGCATTGCAACAGTTTCTTAGATATACATTTGTGACTTTAAAGGGAAATCAAGACCAGTCTTCATCTAAAAAGATATGTAGCTTAAGATTATTCATTTTTAAAATTCAAATTTAAATTTGGCTTTAAAGATTGGCAGATGGGCATATGAAGAGGAGACTGAACAGCAGTTTCTAGTCTCCTTGCAGAAGATGGATTTAAAAAAAAAAAAGTTGATTTACTAGTTATTTTCTGTGCTCAATGTGTAAAGTGTGTAAAGTACAATGTGGTTTATTTCACTTTTAATTTGGTATTATTTCAACCAACATTGGGGTGAATTATTAAAGTGCATCCCCAAGACTGTGATAGTAATATTATGTGACATTTTATACCAAAGTTCTGCATAGTCCCTATTGACTTTGTAATGTTAGCAAGGTCATAAAGCACTAGGCAAGAGAAAAAGACAGTAACAGTACATTTGCTTTTAGTCTTTTTGCCTTTTTATTGTTTTGCACATTATGAGAGAGAGAACATTGGGAGAAAATGTTTGCTTTATATCATGTGTAGCATTTTGTTTGGCTTATTAACTGTTTTGTTTGGTTGGTTGGTTTTTTTAAATTGTTTAACAGGGCCAGTATGGTATAGGGAAATACAGTACTTTTATGCACATACCTAAACTAGATGAGGGTCATTACTAACCAGATTTTCTTTAAAAACTGATGCCAATTTTTTCAACACTTTAATTTTAAAAGGGGAGCTTCATTTCTGCTGTCAAAACAATGGTCTGCAAATACCCTTTGTGGCTAGGCTAGTAGAAAACAGTAAAAAGATATCGTACAATACAGGGTTATCAAATAAGGAATAATTTTCATAGCTAGCTTGATACTTTGTGGATTTTTGAATCACAGACTAAGGAGTTTATTCATACACAAGTATGGATGCCAGAAAAGCCTAAAAATCCTTTGTTAAACAACACTTTTTTCCTTCTTCTTTGTCATTGTCTTGTATTTGAAAGCTAACTTGTACTTAATTCTTGTGTAAGCACTGTCATCTTTTAGTAGCAAAATTTTGATACCTTGTGGAAAAATCAGTATCTACCATATCTTGGAAACAATGTAATTATAATGTGGTGTGTATGTGCGCGTATGTGTGTGAGAATGGTTCCGTAGTTTATGCCAGCAATCTTTGCTTGAATGTTTAAAGATGCCTTCAATGTGATGCTGGCTGATAGATTGCAGTTTAAAAATGTTATTTACTGTGTGAACTTGGCTAACTAACATTCCATGGTGTACGTTTGTTTCTGATGAGATGATTGTAGGTACACTTTTTCTCATTATCCAATCATCTGTAGGATATTGAGTTTTTTAAATGTGCCATTACCTATTTGGATTCTGTACTCATGTTCAAAATACAGTACAATATTTTACAATAGATTACGTTGGGGAAGAAATTAGATGTGTGCTTTCAGGTCAGAAAACTTTGTACAATAGGTAAAGAGTAGCAAATTTTGGCAGTCAGACAGGATTCCATTATGTATATAACAAAGATTTAATGCATTTATAATGGGTTGTGTAGTTCATTTTTCTCTTCCTTCTCCATGCTACACTTTTAAATCTCAGTGCTATTAAATTCCTTATGAGATACATTTCATAGATTTAAAAATTAAATTGGTAATACAGAGGAAGAACATACTTTGTATAATATACAACCATACTGTAATCAAAACTGGACAAAGACATATCTGAATTGTGTGTATGTCATTTCAGTGCTGTAAGTGTGAAAATAATAGGAATTCTAAATATTTTGTATTTTAAAAACAAGGAAGTAATTTTTGAGTTGATAAACCCATATGTTTAAATACTTTTACCAGTTTCATGGGGGAAAAAGTTAGTTACTGAAAAATTCCACAATGATAAAATATGCCATAAGTCTTGTGAGAAAGGAATTTATCTCAAAGGCACAAAATGTGAATTATGCAGGAAAGCTATACAGTTACTACTTTTCATTGTAATTTTGGTGAACTAGGTAAAACCTCATTGGTTACATTTTCATTCTCTCTCCTAAACACTAGGCATTTTTTATCTTATTTATGCAAGTGAATTTTTTTAATAAAACTGTTGTGCCTGTAAAATAAGTCTACATAAGTGTGAGGAGACATGTAAGCATTTAACGAATGGGGTTGGGAAAAGAACCATAATAAACATGTCTGTGTTCATCAAATAGAGAAAACAGTTATTAGTTGTACAACCATGAATTCCATTTTGAGACATATGTCACACTGCTTCTGTACTTATCATTTGGAGTCTTTACATTTGAACATGTTTCACAAACTGTACTGTTTTCTTTTATGTGCAGTTTGCATGAGTAAATCATCAGAGAATAATCTTTAAATTATGTTCCTATTTTAATGAAATTACAACTGTTCTAAAAAGGTAGTGGTGTACTTAGACTTCTTTCTCTATGGGTTTTTTCTCCAGTGGTTGTTAGCATTTATGTGGAACTCATCACCAGAATGTCAGTGTAACATTAGATAAATGTAGAAGAACATCTGTATCTTCTAGAGGAGGAGTCAAATTTCATTCCTCTACCCTTGGATTTAAACCACTTTGTTTAGAGGAATTATTCTTGCATCATTAGTTCCAGGAACAGAAGATGGGCATCAGAAAGGAGTCCAAGATGGCCCGTAGGTCACTGATGTGATTCAACCTGATTTCTGTTGGCAGTGAGTTCTATAGCAGAGTTTAATGGGTTTTGTTTGTGTGTGTGTATGTCTCAGCTAATAATCTGTAAAGTTACAAAAGTAAAGTAAATCCACAGTTAACTCTTATAATCCCTTATTAAACACAGTAGCTATGTAGAAAATAGAGGTGGGCAAATACTACAAAAATTATGAGCATTCAGTCAAATTTAAAAATAAAATGTTCCCCTTTTGTTTGCTTTTTCAGAACATTTGGGTTGGTTAACTTTTATTCTCATAAATGTTTGTGGAAACATATTACAAGTTTATATGCTCACACTGAAAGTGGCGCATTCTGTACGGGTCACCCCTTAAAGTATAGAGAAATGATTCCCAAAATCTCTCCACAGAGCTCTGATACAGAGGCAGTAAAACAAGACAGGCAGGAACCTGACTGCATGCATCCTTTGCAGCTAGATTTGCACACACAATTATTTTATTTAAATGTGATGAGAAAATTTAATTTAAATTCGTCACATAGTCAATCATTCTTACAGAAGTTTAATATAGGAAAATTGCTTCAAACGAGGCCTACATGATAAAGAAAAAGAAATGTAACATTTTTCTATTCTTTTCTCCTGGAGACATTCAGATACCCTTTTGCTTCATCAAACTCCCTTCCTGATTATAGGAATTAAGTTCACCACTTCAGGAAAAAGAAACAATACAATCACTTTAATGTGACAAATCACTAGTCACCACCATTGTTCAGATATTGAGTGTAAAGTAAATACAGACCTAAGGGTCAGACCTAAGTAAATAATTGATTTTTTTGGTTCTGGGGCGAATTGGGGGGGAGGGAAAAAAACAGTTTGGTTTGAACTGAAACTGGATTTGTTTGTGTTTTTTCTTGCAGGAACAAAAAAAAAGAAAACATTACATTCAACCCAAAATTGTTTCGTAATTAGCTAAATTTCTTCACAAAATGGATTTTAAAATGTTCCATTTCAAAATGGTTCAAACACAGTTCTTTAACATTTAGTGTCAAAATGTCTGAAAGAGTTTAGACATTTTGAAAATTATTTTCCGTTTCTTTTTCAGCTGTTGATTTTCAGTAAGTCTTGGTACACCAAGGAAGCTCTAGAAGACAGGAAGAAAGTTAATGTGCCAATATTTAAAAAGGGTGAACAGGATGAACCCAGGGAATTATAGGCCTGTCAGCCTGACATCAATCCCATGCAAGATGATGGAGCGGCTGATACAAGACTTGATTGATAAAGAATTAAAAAAGGGTAATATAATTAATGCCAATAAAAATGGATTTATGTCAAACTAACTTGATATTTTTTTTAATGAGATTACAAGTTTGGCTGATAAGGGAATAGTGTTGATGTAATATACTTAGACTTCTATAAGGCATTGATGAGAACAATATAAAATTAACATGGCACATGTTAAATAGATTAGAAGTTGGCTGATAGGTTTTGAAATGTAATTGTAAATGGAGAATTATCAAATGGTTGTTTCCAGTGAGGTCCCACAGGGATCAGGTTGTGGTTCTGTGCTATTTAACATTATCAGTGGTCTGGAAAAAAACATAAAGTCTTCATTGATAAAGTTTGCATTTAGGAGTGGTAAATAATGAAGAGGACAGGTCACTGATACACAGAGAGATCTGGATCGCTGGATATATGGCTAACTATAAATTATACTTCTAGGAACAAAGAACATAGGCCATACTTACAGGATAGGAGACTATCTGGAGAAGCAGTGATTCTGAAAAAGATTTGGGGGTCGTAATGAGCTGAACATTCCCTTCCAGTGCAATGCTGTGGCCAAAAGGGCTTAATGCAGTCCCTGGATGCATAAATGTTAATCTCAAGGAGTGGAGAGGTAATTTTACCTCTGTATTTTGCACTGGTGCAACTGCTGCTGAAACACTGTGTCCAGTTTTGTGTCCAGAATTCAAGAAGGGTGTTAATCAATTAGAGAGGGTTCAGAGAAGAGCCACAAGAATGATTAAAGGATTAGAAAACCTGCCTTATAGTGATTGAATAGATTGAACTCTCTGATTCTGTTTAACAGAGAGAAGATGAAGTACTGTCTATAAGTACTTACATGGGGAACCAATATTTAATAATGGTCTCTTAAATCTAGCAGAGAAAGGTGTAACACAATCCAATGGCTGGAAGTTGAAGCTAGAAAAATTCAGACTGGAAATAAGGTGTAAATTTTTAACTGAGAATAATTAACCATTGGAACAGTTTACCAAGGTTCATGGTGAATTCACTATCACTAGCATTTTTGAATAAAGATGGGATATTTTCTAAAAGATACTGTTGGAATTACATTGGGGGAATCCTTTGGGCTGTGTTACACAGGAGACTAGATGATCACAGTGGTCCCTTCTAGCCTTGGAGTCTATAAATCTGTTAAGCTATTTGCTGAATTTGATCTGAGTTTGTGAATAGTTTCCCTCCAATTTATTGGCAAATTTACTATTTACCCCCCAAAAATTGCCAGTCAGAGTCTGTCTTTACTGAAATAACTGTCTCTGGTTAGTTGTTGTTGCAATGTAGAATCCTAATGGATGTGAGAGATAGATAGCTTTTACCTTGATGTAGTGAGTTGATGTAAACAAGTGAGCGGTATAGTGTTGATTTCAACTACCAGTATCTTGTATCCACTATGATTTTACATCTCTGTGTAAAAAAAACAAACCTCTTTTGCAGTGAAGACCTGGCCTACTGTTCAGAGCAAAACTGTTTCTAGTCAATCTGTAGGGTAATACAAGAGAGTCGATAAGTGTCAATTTTTTTTAAGAAAATGATCTGGCTACAAACTTGTCATAACCATGTGTGGAGTAAATGATTAGTTAAGATCTAGTGAATACTTGTTGGCCCACTGCAGAATATCTCAGACAAATTGTACTCTGATTTCTAAGCTTTTTGTCATCTTGCCTCTTAATGCCCATTGCCCCCTTGTTGTTTTCTCTCTTGTTGCTGCCCTTTGAAGCTAATAGCTTGGTAATAGGACTGTCACATAGTAAATAGGTTTTGTTTCCTTTCCTGATCCCACTTCTCGGTTTATTTGCACATAGCAGTCACTTTTAAACTAAAAACCAAGCCTTTCTACTAAGCTATTTTCATGGTATCACACATTTACTGCCTACAGAAAAATGATTTAAAATGGCATTTTACATATCCAGGTTAGATCCAAACTCTAGAATTAATTTGCTATAGACAGACAAAAGTACACTGACAACAGAACTTGCTACAGCAGGGGTTGGCAACCTTTCAGAAGTGGTGTGCTGAGTCTTCATTTATTCACTCTAATTTAAGGTTTCGCGTGCCAGTAATACATTTCAGTGTTTTTAGAGGGTCTCTTTCTATAGGTCTATAATATATAACTAAACTATTGTTGTATGTAAAGTAAATAAGGTTTTTAAAATGTTTAAGAAACTTCATTTAAAATGCAGAGCTCCCCCCCCCCCCCGACCGGTGGTCAGGACCTGGGCAGTGTGAGTGCCACTGAAAATCAGCTTGTTTGCCGCCTTCAGCATGCATGCTATAGGTTGCCTACCCCTGTGCTATAGGGTGACAAGGAGAAAATATACTTGGTTTAATAACAGTGAGTCCTCATATATACACATACACACCAATAAAATGTGATGTTAAATTAGGCTGAACAAGATTTTAGATGAGATAACTCTGATATATTGTACATACCCTATAGGAAATGAACCTATTTTGGGAAACTAGAGTTTGTCAGTAAATAGCATATTACAACAGATATAGCTATCTGCCTGTCTCTCTAATAAAATGATTAGCAGTAAAGAGATTTGTTTTGTAGTATTGTAAGTGTTACATGTCTATATTATCTGTAAAAATTCTCACTGTGTTGCACTATTGCCTGTGTCAGCAATTGTGAATACACTAGTATATACTGGCAGTTAGCATTTTAACCATTGTTTCATGTAACTGCACAGAACAGACCTAGATAGCACTTCTGATGGTCACAGGAATTTTATCTTCACTAGTATGATGGGAAATGTTTAAGAAAAATGCAATACAAAACAAAAGGGTTCCGTTGTCTTCCTTGACTTTTTGGGTCCTGGCAACTGCTGCACTTGAGGGCAGGAATGCAGGAAGCATCTCACTTCAGAGGCATTGTCCCATTTATTGATGTTTTTAATTAAAATGGTGACTCTGCACTTAGATCTGTACAAGACAAAGAAAAAACAGTCTGTCAGGAAGAGTTTGGACACCACAGATAATAGCCATGCAGAAACAATATGTTGGCCTTGCTTCCCTGCCACCCCCCATCTCTCCCAAACTAATTTTTTTCCTTTAAGTTCGACCTGTAGATGTATTTCTTTTATATACACCTCTATCCCAATACAACGCTGTCCTCGGGAGCCAAAAAAATCTTACTGCGTGTAGACGTGCAGACTCACTGCCGTGGCGCCTCCTGCTAGTGACTTCCGGGAATTAGCTCATTCCAGCTCTGGAGCGCCCTCTGCAGGCCGGTGATCCGCTTGTCCTCTGACCCCTGTGTCCCTCCCGGACCCGGTGCCCTTGTTCCTGGGGTGCTGCTCCCTAGCAGTAATCCCCTCAGTCTTAGGGTCTCCCCTCCCTGGGGAACCCCCACCCACTATCCCCACCTTGCCTCAGTATATGGCTACTGCCAGTCATCGTCTAGCCCCCACGCCCTGGGGCAGACTGCAGTATCAGCCTACTCATCACTGGCAAGGTAGGGTTTGGACCTGCTGCCTTTGCCTACCCCTGGGCTGCCCTCTGCAACCCCAGTACCTGTTGGCCTTATGCTAGGCCACAGTCTGGGGCTTTCCAGGCTGGAGCTCCCCAGTTCCTCTGCCTTTCCCCAGCCCTGCTCCACTCAGGTACTCTGTCTTTAGCTCCCTGCAGCCAGGCCCTTCTCCCTCTACAGGCAGAGAGAGACTGCTTGTCTGCCCCTGGCTTCTCTGCCTTTATAGGCCCAGTTGAGTCTGTTTGGGGCATGGCCCCAGCTGCAGCTACTTCCCCCAATCAGCCCAGCCTAAAAGCTGCTTTCTCCAGCCACGGCCCCCTCCCAGGGCTGTTTTTAACCCCTCTGGACCTGAGGGGTGACCACCCCGCTACACTGCGTTATAGGTGAAATCGCATTATATCAAACTTGTTTTGATCCACCCGAGTGCGCAGCCTCACCCCCCCAGAGTGCTGCTGTACCACGTTATATCCAAATTAGTGTTATATTGGGTTGCGTTATATCGGGGTAGAGGTGTATCTGGATTTTTTTACTTTAACTGTGCTTTATATTTTCCTGGAGTTTTTCCTTCTCTCTTTTTCTCTCCTGCCCCCCCCCTCACATTGCTATGCAAGATGGTCCTTGTAGCTGTACAGTTCCTTGCCCACTAGCTTTTCTTGTTTTGTATTTTGCTATGGGTTCTTTTCTGTATTTTTTTTCCCAAATGCTTTTCCTGGGTTTTAAAATATTACCTTTTCCTTGTTTTCCCCCAGTATGTTTCTTTCTCCATGTGGGTTGCCTCTGTAATTTGTTTATTTTCAGAGGGATACACTGGATTTTTTCATGTTTTTCCTCATCTTTGCTTGCCCCTAGCATACAGGCTGTAATAACCTCCCATCATCCCCAATATTACAGCAATGAGCAGTCAAAGGGAGCTTTTTCTACAGCCTGTATACCTGGAGTCTGATTTGACATGTCAGCTTTTTGAAGCCTATATACACTGCAAGATACTCTGCATCACAATGCAAACCAAAAAATTTATGAAAGTATAAGTTTTATATCTCCCTAGAACAAACTTGTCACATATGGATTACATACTGCATTTTTAGATTTAATTAAAATATGGTCTGGAATGACTTTGCAAATACATCACACTATTACAGAATTTTCAGCGTGGCATGAAATTTAGCAGTGATGCAGAAATCAGGAGCCCTTGCAACTGAATTTAGCTTCTGTACATCACACAGGGCCCTGCCTCCAAGTTATAAAAAATAAAGCATGTCTGTGCCTTTAAGAGAGGCTTTTTAATCTCCCAAGTGTACGGCTGGTATAGGTCGATCACTTAATAGAATTACAGTTTAGAAATTAACTTGATGGTTTTTAATTTCATTTGCTGTAAAACATCTCCCCATCATCTTTTGCCATTTTTGTAATGCCATTCCATATTTTATTTGCTGTACCTGCACATAATTCTTTTCTGTTAACTTTTTTTGGGGAGGGGGGTGGGGTAGGGGAAGGAGAGGTCTATACATTCTTCAGTTAATAAAGCTACATGGTTAATTTTTATCTCAGAATGAAGATTTAATCGGAAAAATGCAGTGAAATGAGTATGCAAGAGCAGTCATTGTTATAGCATGCCTAAACAAAGTGCCGTAATTTAGGCAACATACAGGCTGACTGAAAATGGGGTAATAAATACAAAGGGTACAGAAAAGCATGAAGCAATGAAAGAAAGTAATGATTCCGAGAATGCCTTCACCCATTGCGAACAGGAGGAAAATGGCTGCAGGGGGAGAGGTACAATGGTATTTGTAATCTGTAGGGGGTGGCAAGTGGTGGCCTAAAAAATGTGGGTGACATTCAACCTGACCACTGTTGTCCTTTAGGGTCAATGTTTTACAGCTTTGGGAGTTCTGTCAGTCTCACTCTGGAAGATGAGCTCCAAGAGGGAGAATCCTGTCAGAAAGAGATCTTCAGGAGCGCAGAATTGCAGGTAAATTTTCCCTTATATGCACATAAGTTGTCAGGAAATGGAGCCCTAAATCTTGTCCAGGGCCATCTTGATAAATCAAAGTACAACCAAAACTATTTTAGTTCCGCTTACGATAGCCTGCCCCCAAGCAGAGTGAACACAAGGGTGTGAGAATGTATGATAGGCTTGTTGAACAAATTTGAATGACAGCATTTAAATCTTAAATTTTACAGAATAAACTGGTCTCTCAATAGTCAAAGAAGGAATTCTTCCACCTGTTTCCAGCTAGGAGCCTAATAGACATTTCTGTCTGACTCTTTCTGAATCACTAGTATTAGGTCACTACTGGAGACAAAATACTACCCTAGATAAACTGGTCTGATCAATTGAAAATTGAATTGTTTCAAAAAGCAGCTTATTTTTGGCTTCCATGATATTTAAAATAAAATGGAAAATTACAGCTAAATAATATATAGGAAATTTGAACAGCAGAAAAAGACTTAAGGTAGACATAGTTATTTACTGATACCATATTAGACAGTCAAATGTATCCTAGGGACAATAGTAATGAATTTAAATTTCTTCAATATATAGTATTTATAATCAAAAGTTATAAAATTGTTTTGCTCACACTTTAGGTAAGTATTATAAAATAGCCATGGATACATATTTTGTATTGTGAAAGATATACCTAAAGAATTTTAAATGCATGTTAGGGCAAGTCAACACTACAAAATTAAGTCAACCTAATTTATGCCACATACTGCTCCCTCAATAATTAAATCTCTTTTCTATGTCCACACTACACTCTTTGTGTCCGCGGCGTGCGTCCTCACTACCAACGCTTGCATTGATGGAGAGAACAGTGCACCATGGATGGCTATCCCACAGTGCAACTCATCACCATGCAGGGTGTTTTGGGAAGTGCTTGCAGTGCCTCATAGGGACAAATGAGTTGTGGAGGGGTGACTGGGAGCATGGTTTAAACATCCCATGATTTTATCTGTTTTGTGCCTCTTTTCAAAAGCCCTGCAAACCCATGCATCCGCCATCTCTGTGAGAAGCAGAGCTGTGCAGGATCCATGCGCTATTGTGATGAGCGCTGCAAGTACAATGCACCTGATCCTGCAGTATTTGCAGAACCACCAGAGGAGCCGCAGGGAACATGATGATTCCTTGGAGGCTAGCTTGCTGTTGGGCATAGAAAGAAACAATTCATGGTTGTTGGCTTTCACGGAGAAGCTGCAAATGGTGGAGCACTGGCTCTGGGCCAGAGAAACAAGCACTGACTGGTGGAATCACATTGTTATGCAGCCTTGGGATGGCGAGCAGAACTTTCAGATATGAAAGGCCACATTCCTGGAAGTGTGTGCAGAGCTCACCCCAGCCTTCCGGCGCAGCGACGCCAACATGAGAGCTGCACTGCCAGTGGCGATCACTGTTTGGAAGCTTGCAATGCCAGATTGCTACCATCGATTGGGAATCAATTTAGAGCTGGGAAATTCACTGTGGAGGTTGCTGTGATGCAAGTGTGCAGGGCCATTAATCACGTTCTGCTACGAAGGACTGTGACTCTGGGCAATGTGCAGGACATAGCGGATGGTTTTGCAGCAAGGAGGTTACTAAACTGCAGAGGGGCAATAGAGGGCACGCATATCCCCATTTTGGCACCAGTCCACCTTGCCACAGAGTATATCAAAAGAGAGGGCTGCTTTTCTATGGCATTGCAAGTGCCGGTGGGTCTCTGGGGACATTTTACCGACAAAAAGATGCACACGTCAGGCATGTTTAAGAACACAGGCCTGCTCAGAAAGCCGCAAGCAGGGACTTTCTTCCAGACCAGAGGATCATCATTGGGGATCTTAAAATGCCAGTAGTGATCCGGAGAGACCCAGCCTATCCCTTACCCCGATGGCTCATGAAGCCGTACACCGGGCATCTCAACAGCAGCAAGGAGCATTTCAACTACAGGCTGAGCCGGTGCAGAATGACAGTTGAATGTGCCTTTGGCCATTTGAAAAGCCACTACTGCAGTCTACTCATGAGATTAGACTTCAGTGAAAAAAATATTCCAATGGTTATAGCTGTCTGCTATGTGCTTCATAATATCCATGAAGCAACTGGGAGAAAGTTTCTTCTGGGGTGGAGGGCAGAGGTGGAATAGCTGTCTGCTGATTTTGAGCAGATAGATACCAAGGCTATAAGAAGAGCTCAGTAGAGAGCTAAATGGCTTGGTGGGGGCTTTGAAAGACCATTTTAATAGCCACAATAATGTGTATTGCCGTCCTGTGCTCTGCCTGGCCTTTTTTTGGTTTGGTGTGGGTGTTTTTGAGTGCTGTGTGTAGTAATATAAAATTGCACAAGCACCTATTGCTATAAAACCCATGCAAACAGACACATTTATAACTGAATGAAATGTTACAAATACAAGGAAAAGAACCTTGAAAGGGAAAGAACAGTCATTTCATTTCACCAACACATACACTGATCTGAGAGAGACATGGTTACTGTATGTGCAGAAGTGATTATCTGTACTGTTCTCCAGGTAAAGCGGTCCTGGACACCATGTGGAATGGGAGTGGGGAGTGTAGAGAGGTACAGTTCTCTATGGGCCGCAGAGGGAGTTGAGCATGGGTCTGTTGAACCTGAAGGTCAACAAGAGTCTCCAGCATTTGTTTGTCTCTTGAGAAGCACTAGCATGTTCTGCTGGCTGTTTCGCTCCTTGTCCTGGGCTTTTCTCCTCTCCGATCTATCCGTTCCATCCAAGATGGTGATCCTCCAAGCCCTGTGTTTGGTATCCGAAGAGCCAGAGACTTGCAGGATCTCTTGGAACATGTCATCCTCCATTTTCTTCCTTCTGCTCCTCATTTGGCTGACTGAGCTCTGCTGGTGTGGATGGAGACCCTCAAGGCCACATTTTCAGCTGCAAAAGATGCAATGAACAGAGGTAGTATTGTGAGTGTCTTCACAGGATAAATGGAAACTTGGTATACTGAACTCACTCTCCTTGATCCACACAAGTTGCAAGCACTACATTCTCACTTCTCCTTGGGATTCCTTGAGCGAGCACAGCAGGAGTCTCAGCCATGGTGAGTATGACCTGGGGGGAGGTGGCGAGTTGGGACAATAATGGGGAGGATAGCTCATGGGCATAAGTACATGTGGATAGAGCCATTGAACTGAATACTGGCACTGTTTTCCACAGGCAGTGGTGATTTTAGGTGATATCTCACTTCTGAGGATAACAGGCTGAAAGGGAACAGCTCCTACATTCCTACAGCTGCAGACCAGGTCCATATGCTGCTAGCTTGTGTGCTGCAATAGTGCTCGCTGAAGTAATTGCTCAGTGGTGTGGGAAAGTGTCCTAAGGCAGTCTTCCCCAGAAACCTTCAGGAGAGGATTGCAGACTACCTTCATGAAACTTTTCTTGAGATCTCTATAGAGGATTCACGGGACGTAATGGTGCACATAAACAAACTCTTCCGCAGGGCCCTCTCTGCCTAACTGTACATGGGAATGAGAAGCAGATAGCGACTCTACCTCGTTTGGTTATTTTACTACCTCGTCACGATTAAAAAGACGAAATGATTAAAAATGAGTAAATGAACAGATGTGTCCCTGCAATATCAAAGTAACCTGCACACCTACCAGAGGTTCCTTCCCCTGCATCAGGCTTGCCCATGTTGGAGAGTAGGAACTGGTTCGACTACTCTGGAGTCAAGAACAGATCCTGGCTCGCTTCGCCACTGGATCCCCCAGTTGCCTGTCCGCATACTACTCCTCTTCCTCATTCAACACCACCTCCTCATTATTCACTTTGGGGGCCTGTGACTCCAGCTCCCCCAAAGCATCCATGCAACTGTTAGCGGTGGTCATGGGGTCTCCACCAAGGATGGCATGCAGCTCTTTATAAAAGCAACATGTCTGCGGCTACGTACCAGAGCAACTGTTAGCTTCTGTTGCCTTCTGGTGTGCCTGCCGCAGCTCCTTGACTTTCAAGTGGCACTGCTGCATGTCCCTCTTGTAGCCCTTCTCTTCCATGCCACGAGCGTTCTGCTCATAGATGTCAGCATTTTTACAGTTGGATTGGAGTTATACCTGCCCAGCCTCTTCTCCTCACAGACCCAGGAGATCCACCACCTTCTGTGTACTTCAGGCGGGAGCACGTCTGCATCGTGGCATTGTCAGCTGGGCAGTTGCTAGACATGCTCAAGAGTTGCTAGGTGAGCTCTCCACACTGAGCAAACAGGAAATGAAATTTCAAAAATTCAGAGAGCTTTAAAAGGGGAGGGGCATGTACCTGTGTACCTGGCTGCCTGGCAGTGGAGTTCAAAACAGTGACCAGAGCAGTCATGATGGGGCATTGTGGGACACCTATTGGAGGCCACTAAAGTCGACGTATGTTGCCCTAACTACATTGACTAACGCTACACTTCTTGCAGAGGTAGAGTTAAGTTGGCGTAGCAAGCAAGTTACATTGGCGGGAACAACATTTTAGTGTAGACACTTATGGAGTTAGGTGGACATAAACTGCATTGCATTGACCTAACTGTAGTGTAGACCAGGCTTTAGTCCTTCTACATTTCCTACTCTGTAAAATACCAGTATAAAGTATAAAGCTTATATTTATGAAGTACAAACTTTGTTCTAAATGTTTGATTTCATAAGAAAAGAGACTAATATTTTGATTTTCTTGTAATAGCTTTTGTCTTCTGCATCCAGACAAATAAAGCCTTTCAGGAGAATTGCATTAAAGGACTAATGATTTTTGCAGAAAAAATAGATAATCCGGATAAATTAAGAACAGATGCTGTATATCTGTCATTGTGTGATAGAAACATTTGTTAATTCTGTTGATCATTTTGTTGCTCATGTCATGAATATTAAACTGGCGGATTTACAACTTCTATGACTGTCATGTATGTGTGAGTATATAAAATATTTCCTTATAATATTGCTAACAATGAATCCAAACATTTCCAATCTCTGGCCATTAGACAGGAGGCAGAGACCTTGTTCTTTTATTTCTTCTGTAAAGTGCCTAGCACTTTATGTGGATACAGCATAAACAGTAAGCAAGACGCATCCATGGATCTGCAAAACTGTTACCATTCCCCCAGGCCAATCATCACAGCTGCTAGTTCTATTGCTGTGGTGTCCCCCTGGCTGAATCCATGTAGTTTTGTCCTATCCTGCATACTGCAGCATAGATTACAGTGCACTGAGAGGGAAACATGTTTTATGCAGTGGATGCTTCCCCATTGCTTCCCCCTCCTAGTTGACCAGGCAGCCATTTTTTTGAAGCAAGTTGCTATAAATTGTGACCCCTTCCTTGCTTGTTCCCTGAGCAACAGCAAGATACACTGTTATCTTTACCTGCTGCTGTAATTTGGCTCTGAGTAAAGAACATAAGAACAACCATCCTGGGTCAGACCAGTGGTCCATCTAGCCAAGTATCCTGTCTTCCGACAGTGGCCAGTGTTAGGTGCTTCAAAGAGAATGAACAGAACAGGGCAATCATCATGTCAATTAAGTGAAACTGAAAAGAAAAAAAAATCTTAAACCATAATGTGAGACATAATAAGATTTTTCACTAGTTTTACTAACTGTAACACTTCAGGCAGTCTTCCTGCTGCTATACTATACTGCATTGGGGAAAAGTCAACATGGATTTGGAAAGGGAAATCATGCCTCAATATACTAGAATTCTTGTGGAGGAGGGGGTCAAAAAGCATGTGGACAAGGGGGATCTAGTGGATATAGTGAAGTTAGGTTTTCAGAAAACCTTTGACAAGGTCCCTCACCAAAGGCTCTTAAGCAAAGTAAGCTGTCAGAGGATAAGAGGGAAGGTCCTCTCATGGATTGGTAACTGGTTAAAAGATTGGAAACAAAGTGTAGGAATAAAGGGCCAGTTTTCAGAATGGGGAGAGGTAAATAGTCCCCAGGGATCTGTACTGGGCCCAGTCCTATTCAATATATTCATAAATGATCTGGAAAAAGGGGTAAACAGTGAGGTGGCAAAATTTGCAGATGATACAAAACTACTCAAGGCAGACTGCAAAGAGCTACAAAAGGATCTCGCAAAACTGGGTGACTGGGCAACAAAATGGCAGTTGAAATTCAATGTTGATAAATGCAAAGTGATGCACAGTGGAAAACATAATCCCATATACATATAAAATGATGGGGTCTAAATTAGCTGTTACCACTCAAGAAAGAGATCTTGGAGTCGTTGTGGATAGTTCTCTGAAAACATCCACTCAATGTGCAGAGGCAATCAAAAAAGCTAACAATGTTGGGAATCATTAAGAAAGGGATAGATAATAAGACAGAAAATATCATATTGCCTCTATATAAATCCATGGTACGCCCATATCTTGAGTACTGCGTGCAGATGTGGGAATTGGAAAAAGGCAACAAAAGGGCAACAACAAAAAAATTAGGGGTATGGAATGGCTTCCATATGAGGAGAGATTAATAAAACTGGGACTTTTCAGCTTGGAAAAGAGACGACTAAGCGGGTAAATATGATAGAGGTCTATAAAATCATGACTGGTGTGGAGAAAGTAAATAAGGAAGTGTTATTTACTCCTCATAACACAAGAACTAAATGAAATTAATAGGCAGCAGGTTTAAAACAAACAAAAGGAAGTATTTTTTCCACAGAACGCAGTGTCAATGTGGGGAACTCCTTGCTAGAGGATGTTGTGAAGGCCTAGACCATAACAGGGTTCAAAAAAGAACTAGATAAGTTTATGGAGGATAGGTCCGTTAATGGCTACAAGCCAGGATAGGCAGGGATGGTGTCTCTAGCCTGTTTACCAGAAGCTGGGAATGGGCGACAAAAGGTGGATCACGTGATGATTACCTGTTCTGTTCATTCCCTCTGGCAGTGGTCACTTATTGGAAGACAGGATATTGGGCTAGATGGACCTGTGGTCTGACCCACTATGGACATTTTTATGTTTTTATGCATTGCTTTACGTCTGCATGAGCGTGTCTGTTAAGGGTCACTAGCTAGTTTCTTCATCCTTCTTTTGCAGTATCTGCTCAGTGGTGGTTGGCTAACTGCTCATCCAAAGCCACCCATTTTCATTATTCCCAGTATATCTAGAGCACCCTGTTTGTACTAACAACGTTCAGGATATCAGTGCTCAGCAGTGCTTCTTCCATGCTACGTGACAGCAGTTTGAAAATGGTGCTGGCCTCCTAAAACCAGACAAATTATGGGATACCGGGAAAGGAATCATGGGAGTTTGTCCTCAAGTTCTGGAATTCCAGTAGGTATCTCACAATGTGCTGTAAGAAAAATCCCAGAATGCTGTGTGGCTATTTCAAAAAAGCACACGTGGACACGATGACTTAAGTAGCTTAAACAAAGTGGTGTGGATGCACTGTTTCAGTATAGTTGTACCTGTATAATTATAGAAGAAAAACTCATATTAGCTAAGCTTTCCAATGTAGACAAGCCCATAGTTTGTAGTGTTTTGGGAAACAAGTAGGACAGGCCCTGATCCTCCTTGCAAACATGCTAGTGCACATCTCAGCAATACTGTGGAAGCCCCGTCTCTCCTGCCATGCAATCCTATTTACAAAGGGCAATGGTAGGAAATGTGTTAATGCACATTTGTCTGTGGTAAGTGATTGCTTATTACACACTTTCTTGTTACTGTTTCCTTAGCAGGGCCGGTGCAATCCATTAGGCAACCTAGGTGGTCGCCTAGGGCACTAGCATTTGGGGGGCAGCATTTCCGGTTCTTCAGCGGCGACCGCATCTTCGGCCTCCCCAGTCATTGTCGGCATTTAGGCGGAGGGACCTGAGGCAGGGGGGCACAGGGAGAGCCGCCTGCAGCAAGTAAGGTGGGGAGCGGCATGCAGGGGAACCGCTCCCCGCCCCAGCTCATCTCTGCTCTGCCTCCTCCCCTGAGCACGCCACCCTGCTCTGCTTCTCTCTCTCCCAGGCTTGCAGCGCCAAACAGCTGATCGGCGCCGCAAGCCTGGGAGGCGGGAGAAGTGGAGCGGCGACGACATGCTCAGGGAGGAGGCAGAGCAGAGGTGAGCTGGGGCGGGGAGCTGCTGCACGGCTCCCCGGGCTGGGGGGAGCTGCCGCGGGGCGGGGGGTGGGGGGCTGCCACAGGGCTGGGGGGGGGGCGCAAGGTGGAAGTTTTGCCTAGGGCATGAAACATTCTTTGCACCTGCCCTGTTCCTTGGGTGGTGTATTGATGCTCTGGTGAATTTTGCTGTGGCTGGTTCTTATTTAACAATTTAATTTATCCATGTTGCTATAAAATTGTGTGTAGACACATCCCTGGAGGCTTTTAGTGACTCTTCAGTGACTAAAACTGCCTGCATGTAATTCTCCTTCTCCTTATAGTTCACTCCTCCTTCTCCCAGTTCCCCTCAGAGTTGGGGAAATTCTTGCTTTGATTAATAGTTGATTATATCAAGAGGCACTGAAGCATTGGTTACTGGCCATTTGGGGTTTCCAGGCAAGGGCGAGCTTCCTGCTGGCAAGGTGGTGGAAATGCACATGATTTTGAGGTGTGCAAAGGAGACCTGTAATACTCCCTGCCCCCAACGTGGGGATCTGTTAGAACTTACAGCACCATATAAAGATTTGGGAGTTGCATGCAGTGGTGTGGAGCTAATGGGCGGGGAGGGCAACTCATGGGAGGGACACAAAGGGAGGCGCGGATGCACCGCCCCCAGCCCTTCCACACAGCTGGGTCTCCTGTCTGGGGTGGGGTCTGTACAGCCCCGCTGGAGGACAGGGCTGGGGGCGGTACCAGTACAGCTGCGCCGGAGAAGCTGCCGGTGTGGGGTGCTAACTCCTGGGAGCAGCGGCCCCACATTCTGCTTCTTTCAGTGCTGCGGTTCCTAGGAGAGCCCTGAGAGCTCTGAACCTCAGGATTCTCCTGGGAACTGCAGTGGTGAAAGGAACAGAACATGGGGCTGCCAGGCGGCCCCACACTGGCAGCACTTCCGGTGCGGCTGTACTGTCCTCAGCCCCATCCTCCATCAGGGCTGTACAGACCCCAGAGACGCAGGTGCGTGGAAGGGCTGGGGCGGTAGAGCCGTGCCGGAGGAGCTGCCAGTGTGGGCCCCACGTTCTGCTCCTTTTGCCGCTGAGGTTCCCTGCTGAAAGTGCCCCCCCAAAGGCATCTAGAGAGGGGCATGTGACCCTTCTTGCCCCTTTCAGGCGTCACCTTGTTTTGAGTATATGAGTGGGGCCTTTTCAAGCCAATAAGTGTAACTGAAGGTGCCACCACGAATGACTTCTCGCCGTGGGCACCCTCCAGCTCCACTTCTGTTCAAAATCTGGCTCTGCATGTGAATAATTTTCACGTCACCATTTCACAAATCAGTGAGAGTTAAAATTTAAAATGTTCCAATATAAGGTATAATAAATTACAAGCTGAACATTTAACTCCTTTGCTGCTGGATAGAAATGCTGCTCTTTACACTGAATGTTTAACTGACATCAAGGTAACACCAGAAAATGCTACATATAACATAATCTCTGGAGCAGTGTATGTTTGCCAAACATTCTGGGTATATTCAGTAGCCAGGAAAGGGCTTAGAATTGTCTTTCATTTAAAAATAAGGAGCTTCCCCCCAGCAGTGCATTATTAAGCACTGACAATGTGCTTAGCACTGTACGTGACATAAAATGAAGATGGTCTTTCCCATGAGAGAGCTCACAATCCAAAGAGAAACAGAATGGAATGGAATGGAAGAGCTCATAAATATGATCGTTCAATTGAGCTTTCATTAATGGCCTCTTACCTGCAAAAGAAAATCAAGACTAAATTACTAACTGAATCAGCTAAGTATTTTCATTTCCCATTATTTCCTGCTCCCTATTATTACATGTAAATCCAAACCAAGGATTTCTACCATCGATTTCCATGGAAAAAAATGCCATCTAGTGGTAAATGAAAAATACTTACAACATTTCTCTTTACTAAGTTTCATGAAGTTATATATATTTCAGATATTCTACCACATTTTACAGCAACTCATGTTTTCTTTTATTTTACTGAGAAACTTCCATATCAAAGGCACTATTTAAAGACAAAGCAAACTTATTTAAATGGTTTGTTAATAAGATAATTTACAGACATGAGTTGCAACACAATAGGAAAAATGATCACTTTCTAAAGTCTTGTCTAGACACAAAACCCAGCTTGCATCAATGTAATGACATCTGTTTTTAGACCCACTTAGGTCATGTCTACACTACAAGCATTGGTAGATGCAAGTGGTGTTGGCATATAACTGCCAACGTCTGTATATTGCTCAGGCATGTGCACACTTGGCTACTTACAATGTATATTCCAGTGTGCCTGAGGAGCACAGCTGTCGACTACAGTCCTCATCCTGGAGTTTAAGGAGATATTTTTAGGTATGTGGGGCCCAGGTCATGGAGTGCTTTGAAGATCAGGACATCCAGATCTTGAACTTGACTCCATATTCTATGGGAAAACAGTTTAGTGAGCTGACGACAGGTCTGACATGCTCGTGGTAGTCCATGTTGTTAAGTGCACAGCCCAGTCACAAATAAAACCCCTGTTCTGCAGCTATAATTAATCTAGTAACATACTCCTTAATCATACTATATTACATATCCTCCTATCATTTGTTGTGAGGAGCCCATTTTGATGTTGCTTGCATTGTGTAAAGCCTGGAACTCGTTTCTATGAGAAAGTAACACTAACAAAATGTTGCTGATTCAGGACTCAAACCAATGAAGAGCTGAGCACCCTCAACTCAGATTGATACCAGTGATTATTGAGGGTGATTATTACTTTGAAGGATCAAGCCCATTGTGCTCTGTAGGGCTGCCACCATGTAATGGTGGTGACTGCTTTCCATTCAATACCTTTCTCACTCGATTCTTTGGTCTCCTATGACTATCTAGCTGCATGTTAATGATTATAATGAAAGTGAATGGTTTGAGAATTTTTAAGTCTAGCACCCAGATTCATTCTGTCAGGTGGTTATCCTTTTCCAGCTTCCATCCTTAAACAATAGGAGCAAGAGAAGCGGGGAAAAGAACAATGCTTTTCTTTTGTAACTGGCATGACTGAAGGGACTTTAGAACTTGTTTCAGTAAATTATAGGATTTCAGATTAAACCATGTGTGTCAAGTAACTAGGTCTAACATATTATTTCTGAAATCTTACAGGCCAATTTTATAAACTCTAGGGTAATTGTCTTCGTTCTCATGAGCACTCCTATCAAATGGATGGGGCTTCCTATGTATAAGGATTAGAGTTGGGTGAAAACTAGAAAAAAAAATGGTGAAAATTTGTGAAATTTCCATTTCACAGGGTTCTAGATAAGCCCATTTTTCACATTTCCCCCCTAAAATTTTTATCAATAAGTTTTTGTGCACCAGAAAGCCCACTTTCCAGTAAATGGAAAATTTCTGGTAACCGTTTTGAGAATGTTTGCAATAAAAAATGTTGATTTAAAAAGTCAAAAAATGTGAAACAATTCATTTTGTGGGGGAAGCCATTTTTCAAACATCCCCTTTACTAGTTGCTCTCAGTAGCAAATAAAGTGTTAAATATTAGTCACAAACAAATATGTCAAGATATGTTTTAGACTCAATGTTCCTTTTCTTCAGCTTGTTACCAGTGGAATAAAATTCTCAAGTTTATAAATATTTAGCACCGGGTTTGTTTGTTTTTTTTTATAATAAATGTATAAAAGAGCAAATCATTTTGTAAAACTTTAAAAAGGGGATGGGGGTCCAAATTTGAATCAATTTAAATCAAAATTCCTGTTGTCTTAGATTGGGCCCCAGGTTTAGAGTTCTGTGTTGTAAAGAGCAAATTTACAACCTGGTCCGCTCCCAAAAGGGCCTGATCCTGATTGCTGCTGAGGATCTTAGGTTCCCACTGTGTCCACTGGGAATTTTTAGGAGTTAGCTGGGAGCATACTTCACCGAGCTGTGCTTAAATCATTGTTATTGTTGGTGTACTAAGATGTGTCGGCATGATAAGGTGTTATGTAATTTTAAGATAATGTTATTGTTAAACAGCCATGTTAATTTCAGTTTCATTCAAACCACTGGGTGTAGGGGAAGGAACAATGTTTGTTTTGTTAACTTTGGGTTAGATTCTTTCTGAGCTGCACCTCCCCCAAGAGGACAGGGGTTGAGATAGATTTACATCACCTTCACACCTTTTGCCTGCTCCAGGGGCTGCTATGCCCTTTGGGTAAATTAGAGCAGCCTCTGGGCAAAGCACTGACTTAAGGCTGCTGCTCCTGACATGACTATGGCCACTACCCCTTGCATCCCCAGCAAGTCATTCTGCCAGGGGATGCAGGGGAGATGGGCAGCACCAGGCTGTGAATGTTAGCCCTACACTGAGCAAATTTTTCCAGGGGCTGTTGTGGTTCCTTTGTTTTCTGCAGGCTGCTAGGATAGGAGCCAGAATAATGGTCTGCACCAATAAATCATTTGAGATATTGTTTAAGCATGTCTTATTGATTTGAAAACTCAGGTCAGTCTCAGAATACTTTTTGGCAAAGACATCACCATAATAAGTAATTGTGAAATGACTGATACACTTCCTTAGACTTAAGCTGTAATAGTAATAGCAGTAGAGATAACATCAGACTGAGTGAAAAGAAGTGACCAGATTAATCTCACTGATCCTAACAATTCTAGCATTAATAATACTTCTAACAAAAGTACTTTCTCTGAATAGGAAGCATATTTCTGGTGTAAACAAGACGTTCATTAAATTACAGGAAACACTTTTGTATAGCAGAAAAGTAAAAGTTGGTTATTTAATTCAAGGAAATTGGAGTAAAAGCTGGCTATTTAATTCCAGGAAATGTAAGAAAAACAGTTTAAAGATCCAACACCTTTTAAAAAAAAATGTTGGGGAGAAAATGTATGCAGTCTTTAAGCAGAGTGGAAAAGGCAGTTTTGTGTTCTACATTTTCACAAATCTTTGTTTTCTATCCCTTTTTTCGTCTCTAAAGAAAGTATCATTTCTCACTAGCAGAGCTGGTCAGGGAAGCTATGATGGAACCATATTCCATTGATATAGAAATGCTTTGCAAAATTGGATCAGTTTTGCTAGATTTTCATTTCAGAAGAAAATAGGGAAGAAAAACTTCTGATAATGTCAAAACAACCCATTTCAATAGTTTTGGAATGAAATGTGTTGACTTTTTTGTTTTGAAAGGACTTTTCATTTCAATTTTTAAAATTTTGTATTGTATAATATAATACAAAATAAAAAGTCAAAATTGAAGTGTTTCATTTTTGTCTAAACAAAATGTTTTGATCCGCAACAAATATTTTTTTCAATTTTCCTTCAAAAATTTCAGTTTTTGTTCCTATTCTGAACAAAACCAGATTTTGAAATCTCAAAATCTTTCACAAAATGGAACTTCCATCCTCTGCACAGCTCTACTCATTAGTGTGTTGGAGTGGGGGCACTGGTTTGAAAACTGACTGCAAAGTTGCATGTGTGTGGGATATTTTAAGGAGCAGAAGTTAGCTAAATAATATGAGAGTCTGAACTGTTATGTGCAAGCAAGTGAATTCACTGGGTAAAAAAGTTCAAATTTTGTTGGAGGAAGTGAATGCTGTGGACCTAAGTTTGTAACTGCTTTGCTGAAAGATTGCACTGCTTTTATACACCTATTGGGCATAATCCTGCAACCTTTGGCCATGTGAACAGTCTTTATGCACAAAAGTTGGCTCCATTGATTGCAGTGGGATTAGTTGTAGACACAGATTCAAGTCCCTGCTCCACTTAATTTATAGTGTTTTGGAATGAAAAAACTCTGCTCTGAATCAGGCAGAACAGGGATATGCATCACAGGATAGTGCCCTACCCACCACACTTCGCAATCTTTCTTTCTTTCCTGTTCCACCGCAGAGAGCCCTTGACTCAAAAACAAAACAAAACAAAAAAAATAACCCTTCAGCCGCAGTTCTGTTTTTGTAACAAACCTAAATTTTGAAAGTTGTTTCAAAACAGAATTATTGTTCTCTGGACAGCTGTAGTTGATAAACAGGAGAAAAAAACCCATCTCTGATGTTGCAGTCCATATGCTTTATGGAAATATGCTTATGAATATGACTAACTGGAATATGCTTTACGCTAAATACCCCTTGTATAATGTCATTAGAAAGCTTGTAATCTACTAAGTGTGTTCATCATATTTGTTTGCATGTATTACTTCTATATCTGGAGTTAGGAGAATAAGATATAAACTTGTATCACTGATGTAAACATATGAAGTGGGGGCCATTAAGGGTGCTCCAGAAACAACCAGTTGTAAATGGCCTTATTTACTTTCCTGCATACGTGTGGGCCAGCCCATGGGGAATGGAGACTAGGGGTCTTACAGTGACATGTGACCATGTCACCTGGTGATGAAATCCATCTTAAATCTGGTACTTTTCCATTTAGAAGGAAGGGTGGGGACCCAGAGAGACAAAAGATTCCTGCCTTGTGCCAAAGCTATAAAAAGAGGATGGAGCAGGACAAAGGAGGATACCAGTAATAAGAAAACCCCTGCTTACCACCTGAGATGTCTGCTGGAACTAACAAGGACTGTACCGGGGAAAGGATTGGGCCCAGACTAGGAAGGAATCTAGTCTGTGAAAGAAGCTTATTGGAAAATCTCTGAGGGTGAGATATTACCTGTAATCGGCTTCTTAATGAATTAGACTTAGACTTGTGTGTTTTTGCTTTATTGTGCTTGGTGACTTACTTTGTTCTGTCTGTTATTACTTGAAACCACTTCAGTCCTACTTTTTATACTTAATAAAATCACTTCTGTTTATCAATAAATGCAAAGTAAGTGATTAATATCTGGGGGAGCAAACAGCTGTGTATATCTCTCTATCAGTGTTACAGAGGGTGGACAATTTGTGAATTTACCCTGTATAAGTTTAATACAGAGTAAAACGGATTTATTTGGGGTTCAGGCTCCCAGAAAGGCTAAACACTGGGCGCTGGGAAAGTACCTGTTAACTGAGAAGCCCCTGGGCTGAATGAATCTGTTTCAGTGAACTGCAGAAAGGCGTGACCCAACCTCTGGGTCTGTGCTGGAGCTGACTGGAGTGTCTAACTCAGCAAGACAGGAGTGGAGGGGTGCCTGTTCTGGCAGGAGGGTTGTTCTCAGTGGTATCCCAGCTCATCGAGTGACAGTATCGAGGGGAGTCTCTGTGAATGAACCCGTAACACCCTCACAATGCCTATACACCTTTTTTGAGCTTCACAACCCTTAAAGTGCAGTTCTAGGCTGAAAAATGGCATTGTGGGCCTCTATTTATAGTTTCAGTGATATCTGTATCAAATGTGCTCAATTCATAGGTAAAAGTGAAGGGTTTTTTTTTCTAACTGCCAGTCCTGGAAACTCTGAGAGTCGAGCTTGGGTTCTTTTCATCTTACATATTGTTACAAATAAAGGTCTTGCAGGCTACATTAGGTTCACAGTGACACCTGTGCAATTTCATTGTCTTCAGTGGTGCCTCTGCAGCCCCCATTGCCTTCAGTGCTTTTGCAAAGGTGTAACCTAGTATCATTATAAACAGTTGGGTTGAGATTCAGGATGCATTGGAATTCTCCGCTCATTCAATTTCAGCTGAATTAGCTCAGCAGGGCTAACAAAAATAAAAAGCAACAAAGTTATTTCTGTCACTAATAAGCAAATCGGTCTCAATGCGCAGGGTGGGGGGCAGATCTACTTAATAAGAAGTTGCCATTTTTATGTACCTGCTTTTCAGGGTAATAGTGCATTTCAAATTTTCTTGTTTCTATATGTAAGCAGAATATATTATACTTCTGAAATGTCAGCCATTCGGTGCCTTATATATAGCCTTGGTTTCACTTTTAAAAGGTGTGGCCCTGGAATGTCTAAACATGTGGCAGTAGGGCCATATATTTCTAACATTTCATATTTCTAAATTTTGATTAAAAATCCATTTTCCCTTCATTTTTCACCCAGCTATAAGGCTGGTTGAAATTTTAATGATAAATTTCAATTTTTAAGTAATTTTTCTTTTTATCTCATGTGTTCCCTGTTTCTTCTACCAGCTTTATGTGGCACTGTGAGGGTTGAACAACTATGTGCCAGTGAATTATGACTTTCAGTGAGATTTAGACTCATAAATACCTCACTGTTGAAAATGGGATTTAGGCTCCTAAATCATATAGATGCTTTAGAAAATTTTTCCCATAGTTCCTTACAGTCTCAGAACATTGTACCAGCATTAATTAACTAATCCTCATACAATATCACTGTGAGGCAAGGAAGGATTAACCCCATTTTACAGATGGAGACTGAGAAGTTACCCAAGGCATCCGAGCATGAATCTGTGATGTAAATGAAAATGTAACTATTTAAAGTAACTGTAAGGAGGATACGTGAAGTAGTAAATAACTACATTTCTTTGGGTATAAATGATTTGTTTTTTCCCTCAGAATTACTTCAGTGCAAAGCTGCTCTTTCAGGACATTAATGTATGTGTACAGTAATATGCTGTTGATATACTATTGTGACTATATTAAGAAAGAATAAATGAAATGTAAAAGTAAGAGGTAAAATTTAATTATAGGGTAAATGTGTTGCTGCAGTTCCTTTTACATGTTTCCTGTTCCCAGACTCCAGTTCTGTAAAATGTTATGCACAGGTGTATGATTCTGAAGTCTGTGTAACTCTTGCTGAAAGAAGTGAATGCTTCAGGTGTAACTCCCTGCAGGATCAGGTGTAACACTGGAATATCAGGGTTGGAAGGGACCTCAGGAGGTCATCTAGTCCAACCCCCTACTCAAAGCAGGACCAATCCCCAGACAGATTTTTACCCCAGTTCCCTAAATGGCCCTCTTAAGGATTGAGCTCATAACCTTAGGTTTAGTTGGCCAATGCTCAAACCACTGAGCTATCCCTCTGGATCAAACACTTCTGTAGTTCACAAGGACTCCCATACTTACGAGAACAGCAATCCAAAATGACCAGAGCAGCATGTTCTCTGCAAACTCCTATAATCTTACACCCTATATTCTCTTACCAGTCTCTCTAGCTGGACCTTAGGTCCAGGCGCACGCGGCTCTAGGCATTTTGCCGCCCCAAGCACAGCAGGCAGGCTGCCTTCGGCGGCTTGCCTGCGGAGGGTCCGCTGGTGCTGCGGCTTCGGTGGACCTCCCGCAGGCGCCTGCGCGAGGTCCGCCGAAGCCACGTGACCAGTGGACCCTCCACAGGCACGCCGCCGAAGGCAGCCTGCCTGCCGCCCTCGCAGCGCCGGCAGAGCGCCCCCCAGCGGCTTGCTGCCCCAAGCACATGCTTGGCATGCTGGGGCCTGGAGCCGCCCCTGCCTAGGTCACTTATTTACACTTGATGACTTTTGTGCCAATACTTTATGGGAGGCAAACTCACTGTCATTCCACATGCTGGTTTTTTCTCCTTATTTCTTAAAATAAAACCAAGTTAAAATGGAATATGGCTATGATCTAATCATTTTCCTTCCTTGCAGATTTTGTTGTGAAAATTTTGTGGCGCGAAAGGGGCTGAGGTAAATTGCATTATATCAGGGCTGCCCTTGAGAGCTAGGAATATCCCAGGTTTTGAGACCTGATCTAGTGTGCCTTTCAATGTTACCCAAACAGGTGTTTTCTCCCAGTGTTTCTAGAAACCTGCAGCCTCTGTCTGCTTGAGCCAGTAAAACTGAAACAGGCTGGCTGAGTATATATGCACCTTAAGAACCATTCTGAACCAGACCTGGGACTTGTTGCCACCCTGCCCTTCCCAGGCCCCTAGCCTGAGTCTTCCTCTTCACCCGCAGCTGCTCACACCCTGTGCACACTTGCCTACCACCGTAACCATCCTCTGCTGCTCCCTGCCCCTGCTGGTGCCTCAGTTGTCCCCTGTTTTCATACTGGCAGTTTGACACTGCAAAGTTGAGAGAGAAAAGGTGGGTGAGGTAACCCCTTTTATTGGCCCAAATTCCCTTGGTGAGAGAGACAAGCTTTGGAGCCCCAGGGAGCTGAGCGATGCCCAGCCGGGGGAGGCGAGAGATGTATTCCCTGCCTGCAGCTGCTGCATGCTTGGAGCCAAAGGGGGGCAGAGTTTGGGAGAGGGGAGATTTTCCAGGTTTGTTTCCTGCCCCCCAAATCAATCAGTGCCTGCCTGCCTCCCTCCCCAGCCAGAGCTGGGTGCTGTGCGCACCCCTCCCTGAGCTCAGGCTCGCAGGGCCTGCTTGGAGGCTGGGGATGGGATGGGGTGGCACATGAATTCCCTGTTGCTATGGGAACTCACGCAGTCATCCGCAGACTGGCCAGGGAGGCAGGAGAAGGAGAAGCCGGTCATGTGGTGAAGCAAGATGGCTCCCGGAGCCTGAAGGCTGCAGTGTGAGCGGGTGGGAGGGCGGAGAGTGAGTACGGGCTGGCACTGTCTATCACAGCCATGCTGCTGCAGTCATCACGGAGCCAACAGCTGCCGCTGCCCCGTTCTCTGCGCTGCGCTCCTGGCTTCCGAGCCAGGGAGAACTAGCTCCGCAGCCCCCCTTGGGTTGTAACCCCGCCGCCCCCCACCCCCCGCGGCTCCTGTGCGCATCGCAGCCGCAAGTGGCTTTCCCTGCTGGGCTTCTGACAACCCCGTGTCTAACTTCTATTGCAGGGTTTTCTGCGCCCAGCTGCTGGGCCAATGCCCATTCCGCGCTGTCTGACCAGCCTGGACGTGATCCCGCCACTTGCCGCACCTTTACAATGGCCCTAACCTTGTTTGGTAAGTAAAACCCGGCTTTACAGTAGGGTTCCGGCTGGCTCATCCTGCTCCCAGGAGAAAGCCTAGTGGGTGGGGGCATGTCTGTGGCTCTACAATAATTCTGGGCTGTCTGACGTTCCTTGTACAGGGATGATGGCTAGCAAGATAAGGCTGCTCTCTCCCATTGTTTCCCAAGGCAGAGCCTATGGGCGTGTGCTCCTTCTGTTAATTTCAGGTTTGTAAAGTAATAGCTCGCTACAGTTATTGGGCACTGCAGTATTAGGCTACAGATATTCTCAGGCGTGAGCCCTCTAGTTACACATCACCTGATTATTACTATAAAGTTGATGGTTTTGCAAAAGAAAAATACCCGCTCCCCCGTTAGTTCTTTATAGCCCAAAAGCTATTACTACTGTTGCTGTGCAGTGCACAAGACTAGCCTTTACTGAGATAGCTCAATGCCATGGACATTGCACTGCAAGTATATTTGAATGGTAATATAAATAAAAGTTATGCTGCTTTAAAAAGTGCTCTAATGGCAAGAGGAATTGTACAGCAAAATGATAAATTAGCTAATGAGACAACCCCTGTTCTTCTGGGAATATCTCTGTATAGTGCTTAATTGCCCATAACAATTAGATGTGTTTCTATAATTATATTTAATATTACAAATTCAAGAAAGAACACAGTATCTAAAGGTTATGAATGTTGGCATTGAGTCTTTTTGTAACATTAAACAATGTGTTGGAAAACAAAATGTAAAGACTACAATTTTAACTGTTGAACATGTGGTTTCTCTTAAGATTATTAAGCTTTATTGTGCATGTTACTTATTTTGCAATTAAAAAAGGTATTGGGCGGCAGACAGTCCATTTACCTAATTATGCTAAAGATAGCAATACAAAGGAAGCAAAAATTAAAATGATTAATATTAACATAATATTGATTGGAACCAATTTCATTGCTCTCATAAACAACTCATGGATGCCTCTTAATTCAGAAGTGCTTTCCAGTAAGTAATTTTACATAATTACCATTTATCTGAAGTGTGTTTCTAATGTTTTTTTACTTCTTGTGTAAATAATTTGTTTCGATTTATTTTATGACTCTGAAGTTAGTGCAAAGTCTTATAAGTATCAGACATGATTCTTCACTCTTTCTGATCATAATTGTTGTAGTATATTGTACCCCCTGAAGACCAAATGCAGCATGTGTACTGAACAGTTCTCTTCAGGTGAAGTCTAGCTGGTATTGTATTTAGCTACAGTGCTGTCATTTACATTTATATTTCCTGTTTCAGTCTTTTGGTTTACAATCTTGGGCATCCTAAAACAGTTGAAAATGGAACAAACAGTAGGCCCTGATCTTGCCGCTGAGGCCTTGTGGTGGACCCCTGTGCCTATGAAGAGTCCCACTGACTTCAGGGGACCTCAATGTGGGCGCAGGGGTCTTGGTGCCAATTGCATGTTTGGGGCTGAAGTCCACTCCTTTTGCCAATGCAGGATATAGAGACCAAATAGCAATTTGATGTTTATATGCTAATATTATTGTATATATTAAATATCAGTGTAATTTACCTAGTAGAGAAAGAGATGGCAGGTGTAGGAGGTTAACAGTACTAGACAAATGTCACAGTTATTCATAAACATTAATAAAATCAAACAATTTTTACACTGTGTAGAAAATAGAGCTACATTATGAACCTTTTACTTACATTGGTGAGAAGTTACATAGGTAGTTCCATCATAGACATAATCTGACTGTATAATTAATTACAAATAACCAAAACAAACACTGAAGTTAACAATAACAAAAAAGCACTTCTTAGTCATCTACAAGTTGATTTTTTCCTTCTCTTCTTGTTTTATTTCATATATGTATTTTATGTACCAGATGTGATGCTGCTGTTCTTTTTTTAAAAATAACAATGTAAATTACAAAATAAATAGACATCATGAGTTTTTTGGATGGACCAGTGCCATTTAGACTAACGAGTGAAGAAATGTAACGTGAGGACTTCTACTCTGTCCTCAGTTCACTCTGTTGTGTCTAGTTTTTAATAATATCTTGCACCTGTTGAAGACTCCTGCAGATCCTTAGCTGGTGTATCTTGTCATATCTCCATTGACTTCACCCCTTTAAAAAGCACAAAATGGGGAATAAAAAAATCACAATAAACTTACGAATCAGCCCAATAGATGATGATAAATACAAATTATTCCTTTGAGAAATGGAAAACAAGTAAAGTTCTTCATTGCTGGCAATTGTTAATGCCATGATGTGAGTGAAAATGTAGATAAATACACAAAATATGTGCAGTGTGGCTGCAATATAGTTGTGAGACACAGAACTTTGAATTTGTTCATGTAAATGTCAAACATAACTTTTATTTCTAAAAATTAATACTTGCCATGCCAGGCTTGTATTAAATTCCCAAGGTTACAGCTTTTCTCTGACCTTGGATTGGTAGATGCTGCCACCACCCAAGCGCAGAACCCCTTTGAGAGCCCAGGAAGATGCATTTGGGAATTCCTTCCTGGGGGGTACCCTCAAGTCTTATCACCCCCCCCTCCAAGGAAGAGCTGAGAAAGTGGTGGGGGGGGAGGAATCAGCTGTTGCTACCAGCTAATTATACAACTGTGCACAAACCTCTGAAGACACAAAAATCCAATTCTGTTCTTTAAAAAGGTAAATTTTATTAATAAGAAAAGAGAAAAAATACATCTGAGAACTCAGGCTATTGCTAGATTTTAAAAGAGGAACTACAAGGATTAAGCACCCAGGATACCTTTCTTGAGGTCAAGCTTAAAGGTTACAAGCAAAACAAAAGCACCTGGGGTTAGCACAGAGGGGTTAGCCATAAAGAAATAAAAGGGATAAACCTAATTGCATCTTCCTAGACATTTCCTGATCTTCTTACATATCTGAGGTTTTACACGAGTAGTTTCTAGGTATGATACTGATGATTTTTTCATACCTGGCCCATCTTCTTACAGCATAGCTCTGCCCTGTCCACCTCTCCCCGGGAGAACAACAACAGACAGACAAAAGGGGAGTTGTTTTTCAATTTTAAAAAGTTCTAGCCTTTCCACTGGCTCTTTTTTCCCAGGTGCCCACTCACTTCCTTTTATCTATTCAGTGAGACTTTTTAACCCTTTACAAGTAGAGCAATTAGAGAACAGCTACTAAGAGGGATTTTATAGTTACTGGCTGGCTGGGCTTCCATAAAAGGGAACTACCCTCCCCCCTTCATTTATCTCATGTGTGTTGAAGGTTAAGAAAGATATGTAGCTTCTAGGGGTAGGGGTAGATAGGAGTAGTGACCAAGCTTTGTCCCCATTCTCACTTGCCAAGTGAGGTGGTGCCCTGACATGTACCTTCCTCCCTCCGTGCCTTTGTCACCACATTGTAATGTAATATAATTACTATAATGTGCTTGATGGGAGCTGAACCTGAACCACTTGGAAAGCTCAGCTGGAGCAGAACATGGCTGCCTGCGTGTTAAGCGGTGTTAACCCTCTGCTCCATGATCTGCTTGGCTTCCTCTTTGTTTCCCATTACAGTTTATTGTGTTGCTTTTGGCCTTTAAAACCTTAATTATTTGGATGCTGGTTACCCTCTCTCCTTATGCCCATACAATGGCAGTTATGATCATCTGAGGTGCTCAAGTCACAGTTGCCTAGTTTGAATGCTGCAAGGGCCTGTCCATTTCCCCAGGCCTTCCTGGGGAAGGTGGGAGATTTGATAAACTATGGAGTGTTTTAAGTGGAAGGGATACAGGATGGCTTTTCCAGATGGGGAAGGGCTGCCAGCAGAGAGGTCAAAGAGAACATATAGGTTGTTGACTACTGGAAGAGAGCAGTTACTATGCTATGGCCACAGCGAAAGAGATCTGCCTGAATTATTTGTTGAAAATAATAGATCTGATTAATTCATTACTTTTATGTGTTAATTAGCTCCCAACAGTTGGTGAGTTTTAGGAATTTGTTAGCTGTTTGCGCTGTTTGTTGAACAGTAGAACAAACTTTCATGAACTGATTAGTATACGTATTTGCTATTCATGATCTGCTGTTTACTGCATGTGACTAGTCACCCAGTGCCCATGGTATGGTTTCAGTTCTCTGATTGGATGACATAAGCTTCATTTAAAGGAAGCAATGATTGTACTTTGAAAATAATATGCTTTTATATTCTGTCTATTTCAGTGATTGCAAATTTCCCTTGATTCTTTTATGAATTTGTTTACTTTTCATAATGGCTCATCAGCTCTCTTGTGCGAATAAAAGAAAATGATTCTAATTGGCCATGAGAGCTCTTCTAGCATGAAGATATTTGCAAATATGATTCATACTTGTACTCGTGTTCTTACTGTTTGTGACTGGATCTGCTTACCGCGCACTAGCCCAAACAGGGTTAAGCCCATATTATTGACAGCAGAAGTCCCACCTCCCCGGCAGGACTGGGCATGCTCCAGATGCTCTAGCAGTATAAAGGGAGGAAGCACAGCTCATTCTGGGCTGGAGGCCTCAGGGAAGGACCTGTCTGGGAAGCTCTGCGCAGGGCCAGCCACAGCCTCTGATGGCACCAGGAATCAGAGCTTCCCTGCGCCCACATGAACTCCGGTGACTGGAGGAGCCATAGGAGACAACCGGCCCAGATGACCACAGAGAATCCGAAGTCCAATGGGAGACTCCAATGCAGACTATGGTAGGAAGTGACCCAGGGAGGGTGACGGAGTGGTACCTCCCACCTGGGAAACCTCAGCATGTTTCGGTAGGACCCTCCTGCTGAGTCAGTGGTAAGTTGCTATGCCACTGTTAGGGCCCTGGGTCAGGGCCCGATGGAGCAGGGAGGGCCCAGCCCCCCCTCCCCCCGGGCCACCACACCCCTATAGACTCTGGCTGTTAGGCCATGCTGTCCTGCATCTAAGGGCGATGCTATAGACTCTGGCCACTAGGCCATGCTACCTTGCACCTAATGGTAATGCTATAGATTCTGGCCGCTAGGTCATGCTACCCTGCACCCAAGGGTGACGCTATAGACTCTGGCTGCTAGGCAACGCTGCCCTACACCTCAGGGCTGCTCCATAGACGCTGGCTGCTAGGTCACGCTGGCCTACACCTAAGGGTGGCTCTATAGACTCTGGCCGCTAGGCCACGCTGCCCTGACCCTAGGGCCATAAACCATCACACTAGTCATGAACAATGTGGTGGATAAAATCTCTTGAGTAATTAAGAAATAAAAGGGATCAAGTGATGCACCTTTTATCTTGTGAAATGCTCACATTCTATGGTCATGAGCATCACAAGCGTGCCTACCGATAAATGACGTGAGAGATCGAGCCGTGGTTAAAGTGCCCAGAAGGGTTATTTAAAATGAGGCTGAACAAGGACAGATTATAGAGAATTGGGAAAGATATCAGATGAAATGGAATTAACAATGATGCCAGTATAAGGAGAAAGAGTGGGGGGAAACAAAATCAAAATCAAAATATTTGTCCTTTGACTAGGGTGTCCAAAGACCATTGAAATCTAAATATTATACTACTTGCCAGCTCTGGCCCCATAGACTGAATTTTACAGCTGTGCCGTTAAAAGTTGTGTAGTATAGCCGCTGTTTGTTGGCTCTCCTGCTGACAAAAAACTTCTACCCCCAGCGAGCAGTGCTGTTCACACTGGCACGTGTTGTGGCAAAACTTTTGTCTTTCGAGGGTGGGGGTTTAACACCTCTGAAAGACAAAAGTTTTGTCGTTCAATTGCCAATGTAGATATAGTCTAAATAGTATGTCTTCCCAATGAAAGATCACTGGAAGAAAGATGAAGAAGGGCTTCATGCAGGGGTGCATGAAGGAGGAAAACCGAGTATGTTGCAATTCAAAATTGGTCTCTTTTGTAATAATACTTGTCCAAGAATCTCAAAGCACTTTGCAAAGGTGGGTAAATACCATTATCCTCATTGCACTAAGGCCTTGTCTATACTAGAAGTGTTGCACCAGTGTAGATAGATTTTAAAGCCATCTAATTAAACTGGCACAAATCTATAAGGTAGATGCACTTAAACCTATTTAACCCTTGCTTAAAATAGCTTAGGTTTCTGACACAGGCTAAACTGATTTAACCAATGTTTGAATGGTTAAAGGCCATCTGCATGACTGTTTTCACTGGTTTAACTAAATTGATTTATAACCTATTGAGTTACATCAGGGCAATGTTTCTAGGATAGACAAGGCCGATATTTAATTTTTTTTAAAAGCTAATAATGAAAATGCTTCCTAAAACACCAATAAAGAGTGTTATGAGAGGAAAACTTGGGAGTATTCTTCTCTACAGCCTCAGTAGCTGGGGCTTGGGATGGAAAATGAGTCCCAATACTGAGAATCAGAAGGTTCTTTTCTCTCAGATGCTGTGCTACCCTTCTCTAATTTATAGAATCTAATGAAGCAAATAAGGACAGTAACCTTGAAGGGGTTTTGCTGCCTGTGCAATCTCTGAAAAAAATCAAAAGGGAAACACCTGCTTAGGAACTTGGAAAATAAAACTGATCTCTTAACTGATACAGCGGTATCAATTGATCATAAATTTGGAGCACTGAACACTTTTTATAAATGAAGGTTTAAAAATATTCGGTCATAGCTTCTCAATTTAGCATTCTTAAAATTTTGGTTTAATACAGTGGCTAAAGATAACTCAGACTTCACTTTAAATATTGGAGAAGAATCTTTAAAGTGGTAGTCGGAGTTCAGGATTACCTGATGAAGATTGATGAGATTGGGTCAATAATGTGTACAGGTAGCTAATAAAAAGAGGTTTTAGAATTGAATTCAGTGATGGAGGTCACTGTAGAGAGACTTAGTAACATTATTTGTTGAGTCTAGTTTGTGCGTGGTCAGTGCTGCGGGGACCATTGTTAGTCCTACCAGGTAGCAAGTGAAATGCCTGAAGATGTACCAGAGGGTGGAGCAAGAAGTGATGAATCCAAATCCAGTAATCACCTTCCCCTTCCATTACTGTTACTACAGTCAGTTTTTCCCCAGCTGTCTGGCTTGTGGTTCTTGCCGACACACTCAGGGCCCAACTGATTGCCATATTCAGTGTTAGGAATAAATTTTCCCCTGGTCAGATTGGCTGAGACCGTGGGGAATTTTAGCCTTCTTCTGCAGCATAGGGCATATGTCATTTGCTGATTTAAACTAGAGTGGATTGAAGTCGTTAATCATGATATGAGGACTTTAGTAACTAAACCAAAAGTTATGGGTCTATTACAGGAGTGGGTGGGTTTAGTTTCTATGGTCTACAATGTGCAGGAGGTCAGACTAGATGATCGTGATGGTCCCTTCTGGCCTGGAAGCAGGCTGTGCTGCACATGCATGTATGGCTAACTTAGCTGCATGGGGTGGAATTTTCAAAAACACTCAAGAACTAGTCTACACTGGCAACACTAAAGCGCTGCCGTGGCAGTGCTTTAACATGGCTTGTGTAGTCGCAGAAGAGCACTGGGAGAAAGCTCTCCCAGCGCTCTAAAAGAACCACCTCCACGAGGGGCATGGCTCCCAGCTCTGGGGCACTGTTTACACTGGCACTTTACAGTGCTCAAACGTGCTGTTCTCAGGGGGGTATTTTTTTCACACCCCCGAGCAAGAACGTTGCACGCTGTAAATTGCCAGTGTAGACAAGCCCTCAGTGCTGGCCTAACTGCTCTGCCCCTGAAATCAATAACAAAGCTCCCATTGAGTTCAGTGAGAGCAGAGTTAAGCCAATGCTGAATGCTTCTGAAAATCCCACCCACAGTGAACATGTATATCTTGTCAGGTGCACACTGAATGAAGTCGGGTTCCACAGGACCAGAGCAAAGCAAAGCAAAATGAGCAAAGGGAGCTTGACCAGCACCATTCACTCCTCTTATTCAATAATCTAGCGACTCAGTTGTATAATTTATTTTAAATTTAAAAAAAAACCTCTTACATGAAATAAAAATATATATAAAATAGAAACCTGAGAAATTCCATTTAACCTACAAAACCAAAACATTTAAAAGCAAGAAAATGTCTTGTTACGCACCTAAAAGTTTCCACTGCCTGTATGATGATATGCAGATATACATTCTAATCAAGCACAAAGAATACTTCTTTCATCACAACACCAATGGCTTTAACTCTGACTTAAAATAAATACTGTCTTCAGTAATAAGCTCAAATATAAACCCAGCACAACCCTTTTTGACATATACAAGCATAATTTATGACACTCATTAGCCCCAAAACAAGTCCATAGACACAATTTTTTCCAAAAAGGTCTTGTTACAGTTTTCCTTGCTCTTGGTGTCAGGTTAGTCTTAGCTGCTCCGCCTTGTGGCCATAGACCATATTGACTGCTCTGCAGACTGGCTGAGTTAGCTGCCGCAAGCCAACTGCTAGCCAGGAATGCAGTTGTGCAGCTACTGGAAGAGCAGAAGGAATTCCCACATGTAGTGAGAAACTGGTCTGGTGTCTATTCAAAAATCAAGGGATCCACAGCTGTGGATTTCAAAGGTTTTAAGAGCTAGTTGCAGGAAGGGCTGTGTACGTACCTTGTGATTTTTAGAGAAAACGACTAACAAAGTTTAATCCTCTTGAGAGTTGTCTTTGCAAGGAAGAGAGCTGTAAACTCACTGAAAAAAATAAACTAAAGATGAGGTTAGCTTTGGTGTGTTAAAACATTCAAAATTAAAAACCTCTGGGGGCTTGTGGTTGTAGCTCCTCCGGGCCTCACCCACCCTGGCAGTTACAAGATGACTGATGAAAAGAGAGTGATATGGCAGCTTGTATTTTATGTTCAGCCAAGTTAACAGTAATTCATCTCAGTGTCATCCCCAAGAGCTCAGTTGCTATATATGGCAGTATAGTGGGGCAGCGTTGCAGATTCCAGTCCTGGGTGGGGGTTGTCCGCATCAGAGTGGAAAGTACAGTAGAGAGTCAGTCAGGGAGGTCTGGATAGTGTCTGAGAGCTCTGGAGCTGTGGTGACAGCTTGGTCTGGTCAGAACCCTTAGTTAGGATTTTATTTCACTACAAGCAAACACTGATATGACATGAGATGACATGGTCTGATCTTTCATGTAAGCAAATCCACATTCTGGGGACTAGGGGGCAAGGAATTAGAACACTGCACCCTCTGGCCTCAGCCCATAGCAAGCTCTGTGTCCCTGTAGCAGATTGCCCTAGTAGCAGCAGGCTCAGCCTTGATCCCACAAGCAGTTCTGGGCACCAGCATGACGCCTATCACCAACAATGAGGTTCTGTAAAGATTCATGGCTCTGGTTGTGTAGAGCACTTTGTGGGATCAGCACCTTCGTTTGGTGATTAACACAAATGATGAAAATGCCTCAGTGCCCGGCAGCAGTGAATGTCACCGTGCAGGATGCCTTTTCACCTCTGCCCCAAATTAGCTCAAGCTGGGGGACATTGTGCAGGGAACCAATAAAATGTAAGATGATGTATAAATTAAATCACTGACGCTAAAGGGGTAGCAGCTGTGTCATTTTTCTTTCAATCTTTTGTTTGCTTTTGTCCTTTCCCTTTATTTTCCTGTCCATTTTCTTCTCTTCCCTTTATCAATTCTCTTTTATTGCCTTGCAAGCCAAAGAAGCCCATGGCTTCCTTCTTACTGACAGTCTTTTCCTTACCTTGCTCCCTCTCTCCTTCGTGCTTCCTTCCTTGTCAGAGTGACTGTGCTAGGTGACCTTCCCCAGCAAAAAGTTTTAAAAAACAGGGGGCCTTTTATCAGGAAGTGGCTGCCCCAGGGTAACTTATTAATGGGAATTTCCAACTTCAAAAGTGAAGGCAATTAACTTCTGCTAAATACCTTGATTGCCGGTATTGGATTCCCACTTCTTACTATTGGTACATCAGGCAGCGGGGGTCATTTAAACATACATGGCCCATTCAGCATTTGGACACAGGAGTACCCCATCACCCAAGTGGCTCACTAGTTTGAAAATATAGCAAAAGACGCCCAGTGCTGGAGCAATGTCAGACTATTATCTGATGAGAGTGCAGTCAAGAGTCTTTGTAAAAAGTCAACAGACATTATTTGCTAGGCCCAAATTTGATCTTCCAGATTTTTCTTCAATGTTTTATAGAATCCATATAACTAACTCACTATTTAATGGTTTAGTGCAAAGATCAATCTTTCTTCCTGAGAGGAAAAAAATTTAAGTTTGCAGCTCATAAGCAACTCTACAGTAATGAACCAGAATGTCCATGCAATGGAGGAAGTATAACCTGAGCAAGGAATCTCATTTAACTGATTTCATTTTCAGGTTACCAGGGAATAGTTGCATCTTTTTAAGATTATGACAATAACCCTTTGAGTGTCCTTTTTAATAGCAGCAGTCATCTATCTTGAAGTAAAATTGTGCATTTTTTTCCTAGTTAGAAGCAACATTTATATTTTGGAAGAATCCGATTTTAGGGGGACTAAAATGTTGCAATGAGTGTTGTTTAAATAAATAAATAAAAATACAGAGGAAAAATACAGTTCAATTTCAGCCCAAATGATATGCAAAGGAATTATGTTAGTTGTTTACTTAATGAAGAAGACTCTTGCTGGTGCGACAACTATTAGAGAGAGGTAACTGTCCAAATGAAAATTACTACTGGAAAAAAATAAGGAAATGAAAAATACTAATGAACTATCAGTTTCTAATATGGGGAGTCAGAGATACTTTGAGATTGCTTTAGTAGATTTCATATTGGAACCCTTAAAAGTACTACCAGGAGTCCTTAACAGCACTGAGGGGGGAAAAGGCTTTATTTTAAACGCTGGTATTTTTGTTGGCAACAGGTAAAATAAACCTTCCTGTCTGTTAGCTTTTATAGGCACAGAATTCCAAAGGCTACTCTGAGGGTCTATACTTCTCTTTCTGGTAACCCCAGCATATGAATTTAATTGTAACATTGCTTTAATATGACTGCCAGTGGGATGCTGAAAGCATTTCAGTCTGTACACTTATATCCTAATAAGAAAGTTGCCAACACAGTGGTGCAGTCCTAACCAATCTGTAAAGCAGAATTGTTAAGGGTTATGAGTCTCCAGTGAGGCCGTGGCAAGCTAACCAATGGTGCATCAGAGCACCTCTGTTTGTAATATTTACTAATACACAGGTTATAAAAAGCCCCCAAATAAAATTTGGAAACTACATTAAACAGAAAAAGTCAGAGACTAACTTACCACTATTTTCCCATATATTGCACTTTTATATAAAGTAGGGTGAAAACACTGGAGAAAACCCTTTGCAGAACCTTCTATTCTGCACTCAGGTATTTAAAAAAGCTGACCATAATAACAGCTAGCTCATAACGCTTTTCATCACAGATCTCATTATACCCATTTTACAGATGGGGAAGCTGGGTCACAGAGAGGAAAAATGACTTGCTTAACATTGCCCAGCAGGCCGGGGCAGAGCTGGGAATAGAATCCAGGTCTCCTGAGTCCCACTCCAGTGCCCTAGGCACTGGTCTGTCTCTCTCTCTATCAGAACTATAGGGTTCCATAGAGAAGCCTAAAGAACATTTTTCTAAGGGTTTGTTGACCCTTTTGGTGTCAGACTTGGTCTGTTGATATTTTAATTGTTGGATGTAAAGTACACTATGCTTCTATTGTCTTGTTCCTCCCTTCCCCCATGAGTGTGCAGCAGCAACTGCAGAGGGGGCTGACAGGAGATAATACTGTTTGGAGCTGTATTAACTTTGGACCCTGTTTCTGCATAGCAATCTGGTGGCTCTGCAGGGGACACTGATGCAAAGCATGGCTACTTCTCTTCCATGACCTGTGTTCATGTCATTGTTGCAGGAATATTTTGTATGTGTTTCTGAAGCGCAGCCCATGCTGCTGACTGCAGTTGTGAAGGAGCTATTTATAAGGATCAAAGACGGAATTTTAAAATGCAGAATGATTTTTTTTGTATGGAGAGGTGGTATTTCTAATGAATTATTAGACTGACTAGGACTGGGAGTCAGGAGAACTGCCCTAGCCTGCTGAGTGACCTTTGCCAAGTCATTTCCCCTCTCTGTATTTCAGTTTCCTGTAAAACGAAGCTAATGAGTCTGACCTCCTTTTAAAGTGCTTTGAGATCTATTGATGAAAAGTGCTGTGTCGGAGCTGGGGTGTTCATCTTTTCTCTTTAGATTGTAAGCTTTTCAGGACAAGGACTGCGTCTCACCATGGGTTTGTACAGTGCCTAGCACAGTGGGTCCCAGCCTCATGTAGTGTGTGCAGGTGCTACTGGAATGTAATAATGATCATACAAAATTTTCTGTTCAAAACTCTACCACGATTCTAGTGCCATGCTTCCTTATTTTAAAAAAGGAAATAAATCTAAGTTCTCATTACTCAGACCAGTCTGTCTTTCTACTGACAATAGAAGGAGAAATTACTTGAAAATGGGGAGGAAAAGAAACAAGGTGATTTCAACTTTTTTTTTTTTTTTTTGAAAAAGTGGAAGTTACTTAGGAGGGACACTTGCAGGTTGTATTCAAGTGTCAATCGTGCTGAGTCTTTCCCCTGGGTCTGCCTTTTCCTCTGTGCAGGGACAGACCTTTGTGTCCCACTTTTTCTCCTAAGTGCTGTTCCTAGTGTTCCCCAGTCAGAGCGCTCTTCTTGTTCACAAATGTACAGAAAGAACCACAGACAGATGGAGAGACTGAGAAACCCTCACTCTCCAAAGCTCTTCAGAGCTGGTACACTGGCTTCCAGACAATCATTTGTCTATTGCATTAGTCTGACTACAAGCTTCTGTGATGCGAGAGGCCCCAGAGCACGGGTTTTTACACTAACCAGAGTGCCTCTGACAGCTCCTTTCTCTGTGTGTGTAGTTTTTGCAAGTAGAACAGCTCTTTGCTAGTGCAACAGAGAAACTAGCTGTGGGGAAAGAGGTTTAGAAAATTGTGAACCTGGAGTAGCCATTGTTACGGTGACCTGTAAAACACCATCTCATTCAAATCCATCATCGCTCAGGGCTTGTCTACACTGGCAATTTACAGTGCTGCAACTTTCTCACTCAGGGATGTGAAAAAACACCGCCTGAGCTCAGCAAGTTTCAGCGCTGTAAAGCACCAATGTAGACAGTGCACCTGAGTGTGATGGATTTGAATGAGATGGTGTTTGAATGAGAGAGCTACCAGCGCTGGCAGCTACGCCCTCATGGAGGTGTAGACTAGCCCTCAGTCTGGTGAAAGGAATTAATATATTGCTTCCCCTTTTATTTAGTTAGTAGAACCGGAATTGCCACAAGGTGCATTTGTACTAGGAGGCAGAAATCAGATATGCTCTTAATAATCTCCCGGCAATTTAGGCTAATAAAGTGCTTCACTGCTAATAAAGTGAGGGTTTTAGAGTGTGATAACTAATACACAATAGCTATCTTGCTGCAAAATCCTAGTAGAGACAAGCTCCCTTTAGTTTTAACTGCAAGGTAGCTATAGAGTGTAAGGCCAGAAGAGACCATTAGATCATCTAGTCCAGGGGTGGGCCAACTTTCTGGCCCCAGGGCCACATTGGGGAATAGAGATTGTATGGTGGGCCATGAATGCTGACAGAATTGGGGTCGGGGTGCAGGAGGGGGTGCGGGCTCTGCGGTGGGGCTGGGGATGAGGAGTTTGGGCTGTAGGAGGGGGCTCTGGGCTCGGACTGAGCGGGGGAGGGCGGGAGGGGGGATCATCAGGGCTGGGGCAGGGGTGCGGGAAGGGGGGTGCTGGTTCCGGCTGGGGGTGCGGGCTCTGGGGTGGGGCTGGGATGAGAGCTTTGGGGTGCAGGAGGGTGCTCCGAGCTGAGATCAAGGGGTTTGGAGAGTGGGCGGAGGGTTGGGGTTGGGGCATGGGGAGAGACTCAGGGGTGCAGGCTCCAAGCAGCGCTTACCTCAAGCAGCTCCCGGAAGCAGTGGTATGTCCCTTCTCCGGCTCTGCACACTGCCCCATCCGCAGGAACTGCCCCTGCAGCTCCCATTGGAGCACTTAGGACCCAGAGCGAGGCCATGCTGTGGCTTCCAGGAGCCGCGTGGTGCGGCCCCCGACCCAGCGCTCTGGCCAGAGTGGGGCCGAGCCGCGTGGTGCAGGCGGAGAAACCAAGCTGCCACCAGTGCCCATTGGGGAAAATCTTCCTCTGCAGGTGAGGACAATACTATCGCCACACTCGTGGTTAGCTGTGGTTGGTGGGATTACTTTTGGGGAATGTTTGAAAGTTTTTATTTTTTAGTAGTCTAAAAAAACATTATAACATATTACTTTGTATTTCTTCTTCAGTCCTACTTCAGACTGTGTGTCCAGAATGTGTCTGAATTTTCAGGACCTGTTCCAACTTCCCAGTTGGTTGTATTAATTTTAAAAAAAGTATCTTGCCTTCTTGTAAACCTTTTCAGACTCTGACCACTTGATGAAGTTGCTGGTGAAGTTGACAGTAAGTCAGATAAGCACATGCCAGTGTAGACAGTGCACCTGAGTGATGATGGATTTGAATGAGATGGTGTTTGTGACCAATTGCCTGCTTCCTCAACCCCAAGCCCAGGAGGAGAGGAACAAAAGAAACAAGAAATAAATGAGGTCTCTGAAGAGGGATGATTTCAGATCAATTTTTTCAGAATTTTTTTCATAGTGGAAATTGGGAAATTTTGGCTTTTTGTTCCAATTCAAAACTTTTTTTTTTATTCAGAATTTCCCTCAGACAGAAATTCTGGTTTCTGATCTGCTGTGATTGTTACTTTGTGCTCCTCCTCCCTGCATCCATCTGTTGTCTCTTATATTTTACTTAGATTGTAAACTCTTTGAAGCGGGGACCATCCTTTTGCTAGTTGTAGTTGTACAGACCCTATCACAGTGGAGCCCTAGCTCTGATCAGAGGCTCCGGGAGTACTGTAATACAAATAATATATAATACAATCTGCTTTTGGTTGAGGGTATTAAGCCTGAATTTTATTTGTATTGAGGTAACATTCAGAGGCCTCAGGTATGGGTTTGGGACCCCTTTGTGCTGAACATTGTAGTAAAGACTCCCTGCCCCAAAGAGCTTACAGTCTAAGCATATGAAAACATGTGGGGGAAGAAGGCAGGGCACTGTAACAGGCACAGCTGTGTTTGATATATTAGGTATGCTGAGACTGCTGCTTATGACCTAGCCATTGCTGAATGCTCTGTAGATGCATTAGCAGTAAAGCACAAATTGGATAAATTTTTAAATTGCTCTTCTGCTGTACAACCATTGCAAATCCTGCAGTGCTGTAAACTGAGCAAGATTAAATTCTATGTACATCAAATGCCCACAAGATGGCACTTGTCATCTTTTTACCTTTGTGTTTCAAATGTACTTTTGCACTTGCAGCAGCCATTTTTAAAAATGATTTTTAGAGATTTAGAAAACATGATATTTAAAAATAGTTGGACAGCTGTGTTTTTATGTGCAGTGTTTTCATTGCAGCTGCATAGCGGGGGGGAGAGAGGACCCTAATCTCCATAAAATTCAGTTCTTACTAGACTGGAAATAAAATTAATTCTAATTTTTGTGATACTGAGACTGTCAATATAATAAATATTTCAACCGTTTTTTCCACATATCAAATACTCCTGTAATCAGCTGTCATATTATATATCTACTGTTGGGAAGGGATAGCATCAACATCTACAAAATAGTTGGTCATAGCTTGATTCTCTGTTCCCTTTGTCTTGCTGAAATCAAGAAATGAAAATTTGGAAATAAACTGCTGCAATCTGATCTGTTAATGTACAAGGTGAATTCATTTGCTGCAATGCCGATTGTGGTAAGTCAGAAAGTATTAGAGATTTCCTCTCTCTGTTATTCACTGGACAAATAGTAATCGTAGCCTGACCCTAGGAGGAGCTGTATGCCGCCTCTCCAGTTTTCTTTGGTGGGAGTTGAGCTCATTCAACACCCCACAGGATCAGGATACACCTTAAACCCAGTGGAAGGCTTTCCATTGCAATCACTGTTCTTGGATCAGGCCTATATAGAAGCTGAGATTGGAATAACATTTTGTTTTTGTTTTTTCCCCTAAAGCTTGATTCAATTACGTAATGCATGGCCTTCCTTAAGCAACCTCATTTCTGTCCTGTGTATGTAAAAGCTGTTTCTTTTCTCTTTCAAGCAGTACAACCGCTTGTGCAGATTAGTGGGGAAATGGAACTAGCCCTTTTAGCCTTCATGCATTTAGCTCATCTTTGCTTTCTGTTACTCATTTTTACTGCAGCATTCCATCGTAGAAAGCTAACAACATTTGTTCAGAAAAGTAATAACTAGGGTACACTTGTGAAGATGTAAACTATGCCACTGAAGAAAAATAACTGAGGTTTGATCCCTCTAAAAACATGTTAATGTGCAGTATATATGATTTAGTGCCATGTTACAGCTGGAAGGCCACTTTTAATCTAAGATCCTGTTTTTACTGGCTCATAACTTTCCCCAAAATTGCATTATATCCTTATGCTCATCGCACATGTGAATTTCTCTGCGACATTTGACAAGAATCCATTCAGCTGGTTTTAGTTTATTGCTCAGATAACTGCAACATGGTTTAATTGTAAAAGTCCAAGTCTGGCATAGATGTACAGGTACAGTATTTATAAAAGATGCTGTACAAGTGCAAAGTGTTGCTAACTAGGGCCAAGACTGGAGGCAAAAGCGTTTGAATGTGGAGAGAGTTATAGGTGACCATATCCTCTCCCTGCAGCTATGAGCAGGCAGCCAAATGTATAAGGGATGCAAAACTGCAGAATTGGAGATGAGGGCACGAATCTTTCATTCCTCTTCTTCCTCTCCCTCCTTCTCCTTCTCCTCCTCCTCCTCCCATCACTGCTGAGACGTAGCGCCTGCTATTGGACTTTCTGGAAAGACTTGAGCTCAGTAGATGGACATGCTTCAGCCAAGGCTTTAGGGAAACGAACCATGCAGACTGCTAGTGACTAACGAGAGCTTGTCCTCTCCCCTACAACATGCATGTGTATGTAGCAGTATGGTTGGTCGATCAGCACAGTCATATACTTACTGGCTATACCGTATCATTTCCCAGCTTATACCAGAAATGTCCTCCCCACCTCCACGGTCTGCTGTAGTGGTGTGTTTTGCAGGCACAGGAGTGAGATGCCTCGGTTGTAGCCTCTCTGCATCCTGCCTCTCCCTGCTCTTTTACTGGAGCAGAACAATTTAGCCTTCCATGCACGTCTAAGATGTGTATTCACATACTTACTCTTGCTCTTTAATATTTAGACATTAAAATGAATGCATGACTGGTTTCATACGTATGTGGGATGTTCAAACAAATATTTGCTTCTGTTTGGAGATGCACTGAGAAGCATGTTGCTTTGAGGCTCTTCTTGGTTTATCTAGGGCACCTGGACACTTGAGGAGTTGTGTTGATGCTTCAGCAAGCTTTTTAAATGTGTGATCCCCCTGCCTTTGTACCTATTTTTTTTTTAACACAAGGAAATTATGTTCAAAGAACTATGTTAAAGCAATGTTAAGAGTTAGCTACTAATTGAAGGAAATCCAGAAAAATTAGCTATGACTCCTGAGCAACTACAACACTGTGACATTATACATACTGGTTATACTCGTGGACACCATTATAAACTCAACATTCACTGCCCTACATATCTGCAGAACCCAAAATACCTTCCTATAGAAAAGGAGATACCATGGTACCGCAGTCACTGTAGTGATAACAATTACTGCATGTGCCAACAAGGACCACAATGCTTATATCCTTGCTTTCATGAATTAAAATACCAGTGCTAATTTTGTATTAAGAATGTGTTTAATGTATTTCAGATTCTAAATAAAATGGAAATGCCATAATTAACAAAGCCATATAGTAATTTCTGAGATAAATGGGAATATACAAAAGAATAATCTTAAGGTTCTTACCCTGTGTTTCTCACAGAATTAATTTGCCATTTCTGTGCTATTGGAAGGCAAAGATCTGGTATTACTGAGTCAAAGGACCATTTCCCTCTTCATTTCATGTGCCCCTATGAAGAGCGATGAAGGTAGAGAGACCTAATGCCAGAGAGATCCTTGCTCCTTGGAAAAAAAGTTGATGTCAGGAAAATTGAAAAAGATTTTCAGTTTTGTTAGCCAAGCATAAGCTAGGCTGAAATGAACTTCTTAAACCTCTTGGTTCCAGAATTGGCTAGAGTATGATCAACAGACTCCCTGCTGGAGAGCTGATGATCTTTCTTGGTTTAGGTGGGTCTTCATGCTAGGCTTATTACCCTTTGTGCCAAGACCCTGTCTCCATCTATCACCTCATACAAACAGGATACCTTATTTTAACTTATCAGTCCTCTCAGAATTGCTAAGAGATCACATACTATTCACACAAGCCAGAGATAAACTTTTTCATGTCTATCTTCAAAGTAGAGGTCATAGACCTCTTTGCTTTATTAATGTTTCCTGTTTACAATCTTTAATTAATTTACTTTTTTTTGTCTGGGAATTTAGAGGCCCTGGCTGCTTATCCCTGCCTGGCTGCAATTGAAAACATTTTCTGGTGGGTTGAGTTTCATCTTTGAGATGCTGTTGGCACTCTTACTCTAAAAACAGAGAAGAAATGAAATATCCTGTCTGACTTGGCTGTCTTCTTGGTTTGAGAATGTCATCATTAAATAAATGCTTGCTGTTTTACAATTGGTCAGGTAATTTCTTGAGAATATCCCATGAACATCTTGGAGATGCTAACCAACAGACCCTCAGGGCTGAAGAGGAGTGTTCTAGAGATTGTTTCTGAAAAAATGGCATACACCTAAACTGGCCATGGTGATTTGTCATAATCCTTCTAGCCACTACTCTCCAATGAAGATCTGTTCTTCTCTACTTTTCAAAAGAGACTAGAGACTGTGTACTTCAATTTTGGGGGTGCTCACCCTCTGAAAAATCATGCCCCTTTAAGGTGTGTCTAGCTGATCAACCAAAAATTGAGGCACCCAAACTTACTAGTCAGTTTTGAAAATTTAGGTCTAAATACCCAATCATTGATGTGCTAATAGGAGTGTTGCCAGACTAAAGCCAATCTATAACCTGAAATGTTAATGCTGTTGTATTTGTGAAGCCCACCTTGAAACAAGTGTGCTCTTCTAGTTCATGTGCCTTCTTCCATATGCCTTCTGAAATAATAGTTAGTGATGCTTCAAATGCAAGGTCTTTCTCTTCTCAAGGGGGAGTACTTGTTCATGCAGAGGTTATCAGCATTAACGTAGAAGTGCCCCATTAGCCTGTTGCGTGGTTGTCCCTGGCTCTAGACAATAGTGTGCATACACATAATAGGCAAGGAAAATCCTTTGCCCTTTTCTGCTTGTAAACCTAATATTTTTCTGAAGGCACATCGAGTTCCATGGTAACCATTAAATGGGTGAATAAATTAGACCAGCTTTATCTAAAGAGATTAAAAGAATGTGCAACTAAAGGAAGAAAGACGGAAAAGAACAAAAGAAATTCTGCGCTTAAATGTCAGAATTGTGCCCAAGACCTGAAATGTTCTTGTACCGTTTTGTGATCTATATATGAATTTCTCATAAATAGCTGCCTCTAACTGGAGTCCATTCTCTCAGTACTAGCATGTTTTTCAGATTTCACTGTCAGCCTGTCATTTCTTGGCTACTATTTGACTTCTAATGACCTGTGGTATTTTTGTTTGATGCCTTCCTCAGCTCTATCACATTATGAAATGAATTCTTCCTTATTAAGGAGGGCAAAATTGTCCTCTGGCCCTGGAGAGAACGCATTGAGTTTTCTTCACGTACTCCTTTCCCGGTGTGAATATTCTGCCCTTGCCAATTACGTGGGCAGAGCCCATCAGCCTACCATAGATTGGCAAATCTTCCACCCATATCTCCAAGTCAAGGAGTAAAAAGAGGACAGCTGGACCTCTGAGAGACTTGAGAATGAGTTCAGCTAGTTAATGAGGGATGGTTGAGGAGAGATGAGAAAGTGGGATTTACATGCTGAACATGTTGGGTATGGGGGTAGGCAGATTGCAGTGGAGCTGGGATAGGCTAAAATGGGGAGCAGAACCAGCAGTTAGCATGGGATGAGGGTGGGCCTCTGCTGTGAGAGTGGAAACTGTTGAGCTCAGAAGAAAGCCAGAAGCTGGAGAAGAAGAGAACAGAGTGGTGTTTGTGAGGAAACAGGTGAGCGCTAAGGAAGGATTGGGAATTGTCTGGAGGGCCCAAAGTTTCCTTGCCCAGCAAAGGGAGATGAGTAGGCAAATGCTGGTGGCTTTGCCTCTGCCATTGAGAAGGCTAAGATATTGTCAGTCACACTGTTGTGACTTCCAGCAGCTTCATGATGTGTGGGGTGGAGCCTCTGCTGCTGCTGTTCAGGGCCCTATGTTCCTCCAGTTCTGACTTGAGTTGTGGGTAGAAATTGCACTCACTTTTGAACTAGTGTGTGGAGCCAGGACCACTCTTCTCTCTCTCATGGCACATACACTTCTGCTGGTCTGCACCAAAACACTCCTCTCAGGGACAGATCTGATTCTGCTCTTGGTCCAACATAGCAGGAAACCGCTGCAGGATACAAGAACTGTGGACAGTGGCCTTCTCATGCTGTCCATGCTTTTAATACCTGGAAATATCCTGCATTGTTTTCCCCTTACTTTATAAATGTCTTTGGGTCTCAGTGGGATGAAAAGTGCTATATCAATGTAAAATGATGTTCTCTTCATTTTACCTTATTAATGTGTGTGACAGGGATCTTTAGGAGCTAAGAAGTTAGTGCAGCTTTTGAAAAAACAGCTGTTTCTTACTGAATTGTCCTAAATTATTTGTATTACTTAGTTTGAAAAAAATCCTACCCAAATAAATTACAATGATTTGGATACGTGTATATGCGTATCTATTTTGTTTTTCTTAAAGTTAATTAAGTACTTTAGGAAAAAGTGTCAGCGTGGCCACCAGCAAGAGTTAGTGGCCGCACTCTGAGGCCACCAAAAAATGTGTTGTGTGAACCCCTGCTTTAGGCTAGGATGCTTTCAGAAATCCCAGTATTGTATTTCAATAGCCTTTCCTCCACACATCCCCTTTTCTTTTTCTTCCTTCCCTATCAGAGCAAGATTTTTGTAGACTTCAAAAATTGCCTGGGGGAGGGAAATTTATCAGTTTTTTTCTGATGCATTGCTATTTTAAAAACAAGCCTTCTTGCTCCTTATGTTACAGTAACTGTGCCTGTAAAGATATCCTAGCTCTGGTTGAAGTGGCAAATTTACTAAAATGGGCTAAGAGCATGATCCTAAAAACTCCTTACTAATGAGAGTAGCACTTTGAGTACTCAAATTGTCATCTGTAGGACTACACTCAGTAGTAAGGGTTTGCAGCACCAGGTTCAATATTCAGATTAATTAAATATAAATTAAATAAAAAAATACTGTAGTGGAAAAACATGATGCACAACTTGCAGAAAATGGTTTGGTCTTATTATGAGACCTTTAGAGCAGAGCTCAGGCGTTGCACTGATAGGTGCCAGGGGCGGCTCTACCTTTTTGGCCGCCCCAAGCAGTCATGCCCGGGAGGCGCCCCGGAGCCGCAGGAGCAGCGGACCTCCCGCGGGCATGACTGCGGAGGGTCCGCTGGTCGTGCGGCTCGACTGGACCTCCCGCAGCTGCGGACGGTTCGCAGGTCCGGCGGCTCCGCTTGAGCTGCCGCAGTCATGCCTGCGGGAGGTCCAGCCGAGCCGCGGGACGAGCGCCCCCTCCGCAGTCATGCCTGCGGCAGGTCTGGTCGTCCCGGGACTCCGGTGGACCTCCCACAGGCATGACTGTGGCAGGTCCGCTGGCCCAGCCTGCCGCCCCCCCGGGAAAGGGCCGCCCCACGCGCGTGCTTGCCGCGCTGGGGTCTGGAGCTGGCCCTGATAGGTTCTATAGAAAAACCTGAGAGAGATTGACAGAGTAGAGTTTATATCATTAATTAAACACTGTTGTGTTGGTGGGAACTTCATATTTTGGTTCAGTTTTGGAGCACATTGTATCTCTATCTCTGAATTGTGACTTAAAGAAACAGACCAGTGATCTGGGTATCTTAATTTTTGGATGCCCAACTTAAATAAATAAAAGACACCTTAAATAAAAAGCACCTACCCTCTGGAAATCAGGCCTCTTCACAAAATGTGCACCCAAAAATACTGTTCATTTTTGAAAATTTGGTCCATGTTGATAATTTTTTTAAAACATATTTTAATAGTTCCATGTAGTGTTTAGACTTTTTTTTTTATCAGTGAGTAGCAGAGTAATGTTTATCAATTGCTAACAGCAACAGCACTGTGTTAAAGACACAAGTGGACACTATAAAACCTCTCCTTCATTATTGTCATTGTGCTGTGCTTCCCGCTACATATTTTATATCGGAGAACATTTTTTAAAATTACAATAGAAATGACCTTTTGTTTTCATTCCCGAATGTGGAATGTTCTCCGGGAACTCTTAACAGTGTTAAGGTAGTAAAGTATGCTGACAGATTTCTAAACAAAATACTTGTGCACAGCTGCAGAACATAAATCATTCCTTCCAGTTCTGAATTTTATAAATTGTTATGTGAAAGTTACCTCTGTTCTTGTTTGACTTTAACGAGATTTTTTTGTTTAGGCAGAAATATTGTTGCTTCTCAGTTTTGCAAATATAATGCCCTTAGATGTAATGATGACATAGCTGTAGTTCCTTCAAAAATGGTTTAAACTGCCAAGATATTTGTATTTTCATAATAGTCAGCTCACATTGTACAAAGTTTGAGGATGATGTCCTTTACCTGTCATTTATTTGTAAATCAAACGGATGCAAATGTTGTTTATAAAGTAGCAACAGTAGACCAAAAGCCAACTAATAGTGTAGTCGTATTCTTCTGGGAATAAGGGCCCATTATGTTTAGACACAGTGTGGCGGGGTGAGCACCCGCTCCAGCCCTGAAGGGGCTGGGGAAGGGAGCAAAACCCCAGCTGATTGGGGGAAGTAGCTGCACTCCCCAAACAGACCGACCGGGCCTTATAAGAAGGCCAGGGCAGCCAGAAGCTCAACAGTCTCTCTCTGCTTGTAGAGAGAGAAGGGTCTGGCTGTTAGGGAGCTGAGCAGGGTACTGGGAGTAGAGCAGGGCTGGGGGAAGGCTACAGGAGCTGGAAAACCCTCAGGCTGCGGGCCTAAGACCAGTACCGGGGCTGCAGAGGGGCAGCCCAGCTATAGAGAGAGGCAGCAGATTCAACCCAACCTTGCCTGTGATGAGTGGCGTATACTGCAGTCTGCCCCAGGGAGTGGGGCTAGATGACGACTGGCAGTAGCCTTACACTGAGTTGAGGTGGGGTTAGTGGGTGGGGGTTCCCCTGGGTGGGGAGACACAGAGTGTTGGGGTACTGCCAGGGGGCAGCAACCCAGAGAAAGGGGCACCGGGGTCCAGGGAGGGACACGGGGACCAGCGGTAAAGTGGATCACCAGCCTGCAGGGGATGCTCCCAGATGCTGGAAGCGCTAATTCCCATGGACGACCAGCAGGAGGCGCCGCAGGAGTGAGTCCACACACAGATTTTGCCATTTTCCACATGACATACAGTACAGTGCTGAGGAATCATGTTTCAGTGCTCCTGCCATGCACTTCCTAGCACTACTTTAACTTGAAATAAAATAAAAATTAGGAATGGATAGTCCTTAATGTGTCTACTGATGATGATCTTTCAATGACACAGCATAGGGTGGAAAGCTGAAAACCTCCATGCTGTTGTGAGACACTTGGCAGGCAACCATGAGATGGTAGCATGTCTGCATGATCTCTTGGGGATTTAGATAATGGGATTTTGGGAATCCATTTATCTGACCCAGATGCTCACTTATTAATAACAATATAATATTTATAAAAGGTCCTAATACCAAGGCACTTGAGGCACTCTATAAGCAATTAATATATGATAATCATATACAGTAGCTAAAATGTCACACAAGATACGTAATAAATAGCTAGACAAAATGACAGCTATACAAATATGGTGGAAAGTGCAAGGTGGAGGAGTTACCATCCATAGCTGATAGCAATTAAAATAGAAAACATTCCTGAATTAGAAGTGTTTACAAATGTTTCTGAATGGGGAGGTGGTGGGTTAAGGTAAATATCCACAGGAAGTAAGTTCCTTACCCTAAGGCAGGGGTGGGCAAACTTTTTGGCCCGAGGGCCACATTGGGTAATATAAATTGTATGGCGGGCTATGAATGCTCACAAAATTGGGGTGGGAGGGGGTGGGGCTGGGATCGAGGGGTTTGGAGAGCAGGAGGGGGATCAGGGTTGGGGCATGGGGAGAGGCTCAGAGGTTCAGGCTCTGAGCGGTGCTTACCTCAAGTGGTTCCTAGAAGCAGTAGCGTGTTCCTTCTCTGGCTCCTACATGGAGACACGGCCAGGCGACTCTGCACGCTGCCCCGTCCGCAGGCACCGCCCCTGCAGCTCCCCTTGGAGTGCGTAGGAGCTGGAGCAGGGCCATGCCATGGCTTCCGGGAGCTGAGTGGTGCGGCCCCTGATCCAGCACCCCGGCCGGAGCAGGGTTAAGTTGCGTGGTGCGGCCCCCGACCTTGCACCCTGGCTGGAGCGGGGCTGAGTCTCATGGTATGGCTTGCGGGCCAGATCTGGCCCGTGGGCCGTAGTTTGCCCACTCCTGCCCTAAGGGATGCAAGCCAAAGGCTTTCTCAACCTCAAGTTCAATGATAGAATCCCTGAAAGGTGATGCTTGAGTAAAGATGTCTGTCACTACAAGACTCAAAGAAGAGGTCTCGAACATAGTCGGATAAATAGATTATAAGGCCAGAATGGACCATCGCGGTGGTTTTGTCTGACCTGAATAACACAGGCCATAGGACCTCCCTGAATTCACTTCTGTTTGAGCTAGCGCATATATTTTAGACAAACATCTTCTGTTAGTGTCTTCAAGATGATAGAAGTCAAGGGGATATATGTGATGCATCAGTGCCAGCAGATATTTGCCTACCAAAAGCTGTGGTGTAGCAGAAGACACTGTCATCTACTCTCAAATGTGGTTGTGTTTCATAGATCCTGCAACATGCAGAGTGCCACTGATTCCCATCAACTGCAATGGGAGGTGAGGTAGCTCATCATCTTGTAGGATCAGTAGCTCCTGGGATCAAAACCAAAGTTAGGGGGTACCTGATAGGAGTAGCGGAACCAGTGAACTGACAAAAAGCAGCTGCAATGAGGGCCAGAATCTAGCCCTATTTTTGTCACAGAACATTGTAACTTAAAACATCTGGTAAATTGTCAGCAAGTCACAAGACAGACAGAACCTAGAAAACCAATTTATTTTTATGACAAACTCCAAAGTACATGACAAGAATTAAAGTTTGAGGTTTGCAAGATTTCCATTTGGAGAGACGCTCATGGTATTCTTACGGCATCTGATAATTTTTACTATGTGGAGCTTGTACTCAGTATAAAAGGAATGCAAGTTTTTTTAAAACTTCTTCAGTATTTATATGCTGTGAAGTGTATCAGATTGCAAATCAAGGATTAGCTGGGATCAGTGTAATTAGAAGAGTTGAAAAAGAAGAGAGATCTCAGTGGAATAAAGTTACAACATTGCTTCTTATACAGATTGATCCCTTCCAGTTCTCTTGCTTTCACAAAGTTAGGGCCTGATCCTGCAAGCATTGAAATCTATAGGAGTTTGGCCTCTGATTTCAGTGGAAGAATGTAGTATCCCTTTACATAGTTTGTGAGCCCTCTTGTGACACTGTCTTCTAAAACAAACCCAGAATACAGTGAACTCCACTAGAGAGCTCACAAACTATGTAAAGGGATACACCCAATTCCAAAACACTTTAGAGAAGGACTGGGTCATTAATAGGTGGAATGAAAGTTGATTGATCTGACCTTAAGTTAAATATCTTTAAGGAAACATTATTTTCTAATATAAACTTTTTTTAAAAAGGCATATTTAAAGAAAGCAATATTCTTTTTCTTCCCAATTTTGCACATCTATTTATAGTAGCATTAGGGTTCTGTGTAAATTGTCCATCTTGCCAATCTTGGTATTCTATTGCTCTTCTTCCACCTTGTTTTGAAAAATAACTTTACAAACTTCCCGGTAAAGAAGAGAAAACTCTTAGCCTTTGTGTTCATTTTTTACACCTCCCTTTTTGTAGCTTTTAAAATGCCAATAATATTAGCATATACTGCAGCTAGATTTTTGTACAGTTATCTTGTTGAATTTAACAATGCTTCTGCTGGAATGTGTTTACCTTGTTTTTAATAGTGTATTTAGATAAGTGTCATTATTCTTTCAGATACTGATGAATACCAACCACCTGTTTGGAAATCTTACTGTAAGTATTCAAACAGATTTTTAAGAAATATTGTAACAAAAAACTTTCATTTCTAGTGCTTTTAAAACAATTGAAATACCATTTTTATCAAGATATGAGTTCAAGAAACATTGTGCATTAATATGAAGAATAGCAGGAAATGTTGTCATTTGGAGACACTTGCCCTCCTTGATGCCAAAGGCCAAGTGCATCTGTACAGTCCCTGGGGTTGGATTCTGTAAACCTTGTTCACATGAGTGTTCCCATTAATGTCAATGAGACTACTTGCACGGGTATGGCCTGCTGGCGTAGTGCCTAAGGGCATTAGTGACCCGGATTCTTGCATGGGAGAAAGAATCAGCCTTTATTTAACAGCAGATTTTCAGTGTGTGTGTATTTGGCCACACAACTACTTTAAAATGCCTCTAACTCTACATGTTCTGACATATTTTTGAGGCTAGATGTCCTTTTGAGACAGGGGCGGGCAGACTTTTTGGTCTGAGGGCTGCATCGGGTTTCTGAAGTTGTATGGAGGGCCTCTCCAAACAGCCAGGCAGGGCCCGGCCCCCGCCCCGATCCGATCTGTCCTGCTTCTCTCCCCCTGACGGCCCCCTGGGACTCCTGCACCATCCAACCCCTCCTGTTCCTTGACAGCCCCCGGAACCTCCCGCCACGACTACTTCCTGCCACCCCTATCCAACCCTTTTTCTCATTCCGGTCTGCCCCCCCCCATCCGACCACCCCCAGAACCTCTGCCCCGACTGCCCCCTGCCGCCCCATCCAACCCCCACCCCATTCCTGACTGTCTGTCCCCCACCCACCGTGACCTCTGCCCCATCCGAACACCCTTTCTCCCTGTCCCCTGCCCACCCCCGGAACCCCTGCCCTTGACTGCCCCCCACTGTACCATCTAACTTCCCCTCTCCTTCCTGACTGCTCCCTGGGGAGCCCTGCCCCAATTCAACCCCCCTGTTCCCCACCCTCTGACCACCCAGACCCCTATCCACACCCCCGCCCCCTGCCCTCTATCCAACCCCTCCCCTGCTCCCTGCCCCCTTACCATGCTGCCTGGGGCACCAGTGGCTGGCGGCGCTACAGCTGCGCCGCCCAGATCACCAGGAAAGGCAGCCGTGCCACCTGGCTGGAGCCAGTCATGCCACTGCGCAACACAGAGCACCGGGTCAGGCCCCAGCTCTGCAGCTGCACTGCCCCAGGAGCTCGCAGCCCCGCTGCCCAGAGCATTGCACTGGCAGTGGGGCGAGCTGAGGCTGCGGGATGGGGGGAACAGCAAGGAAGGGGCCAGGGGCGAGCCTCCAGGGGCAGGAGCTCAGGGGCCAGGCAGGAGGGTCCCGCAGGCTGTAGTTTGCTCACCTCTGTTTTGAGACCATGTCCAAAGACTAGAGCAGGGGTAGGTAACCTATGGCACACGTGCTGAAGGCGGCACACAAGCTGATTTTCAGTGGCACTCACACTGCCTGAGTCCTGGCCACCGGTCCAGAGGGCTCTGCATTTTAATTTAATTTTAAATGAAGCTTCTTAAACATTTTAAAAACCTTATTTACTTTACATACAGCAATAGTTTAGTTATATATTATAGACTTCTAGAAAGAGACCTTCTAAAAATGTTAAACTGTATTTACTGGCATGCGAAACCTTAAATTAGAGGGAATAAATGAAGACTCGGCACATCACTTCTGAAAGGTTGCCAACCCCTGGACTAGAGCCAGCGCTAGGCATAAGCAGACTAAGCAATTGCTTAGGGCCCCAAGCAGCTCAAGGAGCCCCCTATTAATTATTGTATTTGTAGGCCCCCCCTCCCCCTGAAAATATTCCTGCTTCGGTCCCCAAATGGGCTAGCAACAGCACTGCCAAAGACACATGAAAGCAGCACTTACACAGGTGAATTCTTTCATTATGTTAAGTTGGGACTTATGAGCCAGCGTCCAAAAAAATGGATTTATTTCCAAATGACAGCACATCATGGAATCTGTTCTACTGAGTTCAAGGTTTTAAGGTTGTTAAATCTTTGACAAAAAAATGTATAAGCGTATTTTTGAAGTGTAAGATTTTACTAAAGTTTATAGAGAATGGATTAAAATAATTTTTATCAATTGAAAATATATAATAGAAATGAGAGGGGAAAAAAGACCTTTTAAATCATTTAGTTCATGACTTTGCTAATGCAGGATTATTTTCTACAGCAGGGGTTCTCAAACTGGGGGTCGGGACCTCTCAGGCGGTTATTACATGGGGGGGCACGAGCTGTCAGCCTCCACCCCAAACCCTGCTTTGCCTCCAACATTTTATAAAGGTGTTAAATTAAAAACACTTGTTCATATATTTATAAGGGGGGGTCACACTCAGAGGCTTGCTATGTGAAAGGCGTCACCAGTACAATAGTTTGAGAACCGCTGCTCTACAGTATACATTCTAGGTCTAAATGCACAGAACTTCCATCTTTTCTGAAACATTCACTTTCAGTTTCCATGAGTCCTGTAGAGATTGGATGTTTCTGTTCCAACAGGCACTTTGTAGACAGCATTGCCAACCCCAAACATTCAAAAATCATGAGTCATGCCTCAAAAAACCCAAAACATTAGTGTTGGGGCTTTTTTTATTTGCCATCTGGTTTCTGAGCATTTAAGATGAACTCAAGTAATAGTTTCAAGCTTTTCTCTGCCGCCAGGAAGACTAGAAACAATCCCCAAAGCTGAGATTCTTATATAATCTCTAGTTTCCAGGCACTGGGCTTTTAACTAAAACACCTAATACTGTGAGACTCATGATAAATTCTAGAGAGTTGGCAACACTGCATAGGCCTTAAAATTTTAGCAACTCCAGAACCTTTTAAAACTTATTTTAAATTAATTGAAATGAATGAAAAATAAGCAGCAAGGATGAGGGAAAATGTTAAAGATTTTCCCCCAGCTGTCTTTGGTCTTCTCTTTAGATGGCTGAATGTGAAGGAACTGAATGCGAGTAACAATCTCCAACCCGTTCAACTGCTGTCGTGTAATTGCGGTGGTTGAAACCTCAGTCTGCATGTGAACGTAGAAGCAATCTCTGTGTGGCTTTGAATCATAACTTATTACATCAGTGGCTTGCCATATGTCAAGCCAGTCACTTAAAATAAAGGCACTTACACATGAAGTGACTTGAAGCAGGCTTTTGCCTTGTAGATGATGGTTAAATAATAAAATTGGAGCACATTGTAGCTTTAATATTAAACATCATTAATCATAACAGCCGTTCATCTAGTGTTTGTCACCAAGTTCTGCATGTTTTGCTTTCAGTTGCAAATAATAATAAATCACAATACTGTACCTTCTGTGAACTCAATGAACTCTGCCTTTTCGTTCATTTTATTTTACACCATGATCTATAATGAGGTGTCCAACCTTTACCTCACTGGCAGCTAGCCCAGTAGCTAAAGCAACACACATCATTTGTAGATGTAACTTATGTTTTTCATAATTTTCCATAATTAGAAGTAAGTGCACACAGTCATATTATTTGCTTGTGTTGCTGTCTCTCTTGATGAATGAATAGGAATGTCTTATTCAAGTTCACTAGCACTAGTAGCAGCAAGGAAACAGCAGTTGATAGCTTGGTTCTCATGCAGCAGTTATAGGGAAAGGATAGAGAGCACATTTTATAACTTGATAGACCACACAGTATATTCCTGACCTGCAAAGAATAAAAGGCACAGTCTTTGAGGAGAAGGTCATCTTCAGAAAAGCTTTCTAATGTTGATGTGAGGCAAGAAATGATTAGCTTGAATTTTTTTAGTGCTCTACAAAGCGTGTCACTTGTGACTATCCATCATCACATTTTCAGATCTAAAATTATCCATTTTCTCTCTCTGAATTTTTTCTTATAAAACCTGAGCTAGTTCTCCACAAGTATCAGATTTGGATCAGGGAATAATTTCTTCATTTGTGGCATAAAATATTTTTATAGTGGAAACTGGGGAAAATAAATGTTCATGCTGTACTTCCAATGAAAAGTTGCAAATTTTACATTATTTTGCTATTTTTCATCACTTTCAAAATCACCCTTTTCATATCTGTGCAAAACAGTTTTTAAAAGTGATGAAATAGGTTTTAAATAAAATGAAGATAAAGATAAAAATGTTGCTTTCCCCACCCCCTTTGGAACAAGGATCTCTAGTGTGAATATTTACTTGTCATTTAACACTCTGCCATTTTCTCCATTGTGATTCTTATATTCTTAGCATCTTAATGCAGTATGAGTGTCAAAAAATAGTTATGATCAAATGCCAAACATAATGAAATAAAATCTCATTGGATAAACTAATTTATGTTCTTGTTACATGAAAGACGTGACAGCACATGTTATCAGAGTCGTTTGCTAGTAATATTGTTTGAAAGATAATTTAATTTTAAGGGATTACATCTCTCGGTGTCTATTTCAGAAAGAAATCTAATCAGATCCAAATTTTTGTAAAGATAAAATAAGTATCGACAGCCTCATTTTTAAGGTGATTTGCCAAATCAAGCTACTTTAGGAGGAGCTGAATGTCCCTCCTTTATAGCAAAGTAGCATGTTACTATCATAAATTTACAACTTACTTTTAAAAATGCCTTGGTCTCAGTCAGGCTCAATTTTTAAAAGATAACAAAAATAGATATTTTGGTATTTGTACCCCTTTTTAAATAGGTTACCTTTTAGGCCTTAACTATGGGAAACTGCCCACTGAATGACCATAGGTTCACAGCCATAAATGACATTTTGTTTGCTCAGAAAGGTTAGTGAATAATCATAAAGACAGAGGGTCTGATTTTACAATGCTCTGAGTTTCTTCTGCAAAGACTTGAATAGCTTCAGTCCCAAGTGAAATCAATGGGAGTTGAAGGTGAGCAGTGCCTTGCAGGGCATGGTCAGTGCCTTACAGAACTGACTGTGAATCCTCTTGCTGAAGAACAGAGTTGTAGAACCAACATGTTTTTGATGTATTGTAAAGTGAAGTTTGCACTGATCATAATGTCTGTTCTTTTCTTCCTGAGTCTAACTTTTTTTCCCACCTTGCCCAGTTATCACACAGTAATTAATTAGATAAATGAATTCTAATAGCGAGTGGTTTCTGGTTAGTTGTGAATCAGTTATAATATCTTGGCCTATGTATCCCTCTGTACAAAATCGTGCAGCAAGTATTTTTTTAAATCAAAATGTAATGTTTTCAAATGCCTAATTTAACAAAAACAATTCTGTGTTAAGCAGAAAACTGAAATATATTTAATTTCTGCCTTCTCTCAGTGTATCAGTTGCAACAGGAAGCTCCCCATCCTAGAAGGATTACCTGCACTTTTGAGGTGGGTATCATGATGATGCAAAGCTTTACATTGTCCACAGACTCCAGATCCATCCACACACTGTACATTCAACAACTGCTACATGGGAGACATGGAAGTATTATGGAGAGGGCAACTTGAATACATTGCTTTTTCTGATGCTAAAGGGGCACCATCAACTGGAACTCTGGTTAATTTAAAATAAGAGTTAAAAAGACTTTCAGGTACTACATCTGTCCCCTGCAATCACCTGGTAACTTTAGCAAATTTTTTTTACTTTACAGTTACACTTTTTTTTATTTTTAGAAAACATTTCTCTGTCCTCTCTTTTGTGTGAAAGACCCACACAAACAGGGGAAACTGACTGTACAGGGCAAATACCAAGACTGTCCCTACGTTATTAAATGTACACGATAAATGCAATGAAAGAACAGTGAATTCTTCCGCCCATCCCAATCTTTCAGTTATAGTCACCTGAAGCATTACAGACAGAAAGTGTGGGCCCTGATGCTTCAGTTGTGGAATCCTATTGAAGCATAGGGAATACCCATGTGTGCAGAGGGTCAGCTCATATGGCTTGGATTGTAGGATCGGGACCTAAAGTGATACTGTCCCTTTAATGCTATTTGACAGGACTAGCACTCTTTCATAACTGTTTTGAAATTGTAGATTAAAATATTGTGTTTTAATTGATATTGAACATACATGTCAGTAAGTTTTTATGCATAACTCTATCCCATCACTACCTCTAGGAACTTGGGAAACATCAGTGTCAATGTTAAGAATGCTGAAATGTTGGGTTTGACTCGTTAAATGATATTACAAAACACTGCTCATACTAAACCATTACAAGTTATTGAATTGTTCAAATTTTATTGCAACATTTTTATCATGTAACAAGAGAGGAAATTAATCTCTGGAATCTGTTTGTCATGTTGACATAGCATTAAATATAGTGGAGCATAGTACTGTCAGGGGCATTAATAGCTTATAGCTTAGATCACAAAGAAGATTACTTTACTGACTTAAACAGAGATTTCTCTGTCCTCTCTTTCAAATGCCCAATTGCAGTTCTTCCAAATAGTCTGTCAACTTCTCGAATAAAAAAATAGAGATTTAATGGGAGTCAAATGCTTCATTTTAATGGGAACGCCCTGATCTTCCATGATTAACTTGGCAGGTTTGCATTTTTGCGATAGGTGGTTAGCTATAGTTGATTGGTCTTTCATGTAGCTATATCTTGATCAAGCGTGACAGACTAATTTTTTACGGAACATGTCTCAGCAAGAAAAAATAGTTTTTAAATGTTTTGTGCTGTTAATGAGTTTGCTAATAAGGAAACAACATCTAAGCTGTTATTGTTTCTGTGCAAAAACCTTACACATTAATATTGAAGTTGAGATTTTAATCACATGTAATTATTTCTATTGACAGTTTTTGTTTCCACTTCAACCTTTCTATTTTTCCTTTCCATGTATTCAGCACAATAGGATTTTTTGTGATATCACTCAAAATGACACACATTCATTTGGGTATAGTGCTTTTTTACTCCCTGCCTGTGGGGAGGCGGCTGCCCCACACAGGCAGGAGAAGGGTTAAGGCAGCCTTGGAGAGGCTTTGCAGAACTCAGCCAGTCAGGAAAAGGCTCATGGGGAGAGCCAATCAAGAGAAGGCTTGCTGGAGCAGCCCATATATAAAAGGCTGCTCAACAGAGCAAAGACTCTTCCTGGAAGACAAAGGGGAAGAACTGTCTGCTGAGGAGCACCGGAGATATTGCAGTGCTGGGCAGGGTAGCGGAGCAATAGAGGAGCTCTTGGCTGACCACGGGCAGACTGAGGCCCTGAAGCAAGGGAAGGGAAGGTGCTAGGGCTACGGGGGAAGAGGCCCAAGGAATGTAGTCAGCAGGAATAGGAGGAGGGGCAGTAAGTGGCTGCCAGCTATATGGTCCCTGAGCCGGGACCCAGAGTAGTGGGTGGGCCTGGGTCTCTCCCACTCTTTACCCCTACTTGCCAATGAGGAGAGTGGCCTAAATCCAGACTGCAGTTTGCCCCTGAAGCCAAGGACTAGACTAGAAACTGCAGTTGGCCGTTGAGGCTAGTGGAAGGACTGAGGACTGCCTGTCCTCCGAAAGGGGGGAGACAACAGGCTGGGGGCATAGCTGGCGGGCCATGTCCCAAAGAGGACAATGAGGTCCAGGAGCGACACGGGTCCAGATGGTGGAGACGGAGGAGGAAGTGGAAGGGATGGCGTGTGAGGCACTGCTAGTAAAAGGTGCCCTGGTGGTCCGAGAGAGCAAATTCCCAGCACGACCAGCAGGAGGCACCATGGTGGTGGGTCTTCACTGCTACATTGCCCTAAACTGTTGTGTACTGTTGCTAGGTGTCAAGAAATAACTGCTGCTTTCCTCCCCAAAGGTTCCTGTGTTTCAGTGGTGGGTGAAATGCATCCAGTGTATATACATTTTAAGACTATAAAGCACTCTTGGCAGGCTAATAGCGTAGACTGTTAACATTTATTTATTTTGATGAGCTGTATCTTGCCTTTCCTGGCATTGTCTGTTGATGTAACAAAAGACCATATCGTAATGCATATGGATACTGTGGTAATGGGTGCCACTCAGGTACCTTGACAGTATGGGAACCTGATCGACACATGTCCTAATTTTTGTGAATTCAGAGTCTCAACTTTACTATTGATATGTATAGCTTTCAGGATAAGCTTTCTTTCTTAAATAAATAGAAATACAAAGTATGCAGGAATAGGGCAACCAGAACTGCATGGAGAGGCCTTATAGTAAATAAAATAATGGCTGCAGTTTGGTCCACAACATGTATGCTTCATGGACTGTTTTCCCCCACAGTGGAGAGTTACCTATAATAATACAGAGGAGTTCTACCTTGTTTAGCTTAATAGAACTGTCAGGAGCACAGCCCATGCCAATTTGGCTGCAGGCTGGTGTTTGTGTTAATCATTAATGTCCTGGGAAATGAGAGATCATGAACAGGAGTCATGCGAAGATCTCATTTATAATATTAGCAATACCACTAGACTGCCAAGACAAGACATAAAAGATATAAAGTCATATACTATAGATAAACATTTTGAGCATCTGTTTCAATTGCAGTAATGGAACAAGCCTAGTACACCAGCTGGTCATTCATTCAAATTCTAATCAGATCCACACTTGCATTATTTTTAAAATTAGACAAGATCAGGCCAATTCATACTGGGGAGATCTTCAGGCATCCAGATGCTGCCACTTCAATTACAATTTACCTTTACTTAATTTTCTCATCCCAAGATGTATGTGTATTGCCGCAGTATCATTGAGTTTACAAATTAGTTTTAAAATTTTATAAGCTTTTGTATAGGTGGCAAATTGCAAGTTGTAGTTATTTTAGGAAGAAATAGGCTGGAACTGAGCAGTGCTTACCCTGAATTAGTGATCCAAGCTCTAGAGGGTATGTAGGTTTACTATATAGTACCTAGAAAGGTCTCCAGGTTTAATCCTGTCAGGCTCAACAGAGACGAGTGTTTGTACGATCACTTGTGAACATTCATAACACCAAACTTGACTAAGTACTTCACACAGGAGGGACAAAGAAGCTAGTGTAACTCTAGAATGGTTTTGTCCCAAAACGTAAACTGTAGAGTAGAACATGATCTTGATTTTAATATGGGATAAGAAATGCATAACTGCAATTTTTAGGAATCATGTGGGAATTGAGAGTTGAACAAAGCAGATTTGTGCAGGATACAATTTGTTGCACATAGATAGCTGCTAAGTTTAAAGTATTTTTAGGACCCTTCATTTTCAGTTTTTATTTTATTTTATTTTTCCTGGGAATTTATCAGTATTTATTACCACAACAAAAACAGGTGAAAATCAGTGCAAAAAACTATTTAATAATTTTTCTGGATGAATATCGGGGTTTATTTTGGTGGCTGGAAAGATGGGGAGGGGGGGAGTATTCAGTAGATTAATGCTCTGAATTCCATTAATCAATGTGGTTTGCTGTAGAACTAAAGCAGAACTCAAATCACAGTGCCAGCTCTGAGTTTAAAAAAACAATACATCTCTGAGCCCCAAATAAAACTTTTCATTTGAAAAACCAGTTTACTGTTGTACGCTTAGAACTATTAGCCCATAAGCATTTATGTTTAATAATTGGGCCACACCATTTGCAGCGCATACACTCAATTCTATCCTTTTCTCCTGTTCTTTTTTTAAACTTTCAAATACTTCCGTATGTTCTGAAACGTATTCTGATACAGAGTTTCATTTTCTTCCAATTTTAGTGTGTCAAATCTTTAATCCATCATCTGCTAACAGTTTGAAATGCATACATGGTGGGCGTGAGATTCATCAGTATGTTCAGAGGTGCAACGCACTTCAGAGCTTGCCTGCGTGCCTTTTGTTTATTGTGTGTATCTTCTAGACTAACACAGCCTTATTTAAACAGGCAGCTTTGCATATACACACAGACTGTAATGTATTGTTGTAATACATATATCTCATGCAGTGATTGTATTTTCCTAATAAAACAAGTTATTTTTATATATTTGAATGATACAAAAGTAGGGGGAGAATTGGGGAGAAAAAAGGAATAATACTCTTTGTAAAACCTGAGAATTTTTCAGTAAAAATTGGTTTAAACTGAAAATGAAGGGGCTTAGGTATTTTTAAAAAATGGAAATGTTCCATTTTAAAAATCCTATTTCTTAAATAAGGTCAAAACTATGACCATTTTGAAGGATATTTTTACATCATAAAAGTAAAATTGAAATAATTATAATGTAGCATCAATGTGTATTATTTGCCTTTTTTGGAGGCGGGGGAGTTGAGTTCAGTGTCTTGCCCATAACAATGTTTTTCATTACAAGTACTGAACATACTGTGCAGCTGAACCAAAGTTGAAGTGAAAATATATTCATTGAGTAGAAACGTGTTTAACCTTTCTCTGTGTTCTAAGCTCTTCCTGCTAGTGCTGAGCTTTGATCTGCTCTTTCTCAGCTGGGTTTCTATTAGCAGCCATGAGTGAGGCGGGAGGGCGGGGAGCAGAATCTTCTAAGTAATTGAATAGTTCTGCTGTATAAGTAATTTTATAAATATTAGGAAGAGAATCCCAGTCCAAAGACTATCAGAGGTTAGGGGGAGGGAGTAATACGTAATTTGGTATGGTATTAATTATGTTATTCCTCTTGTTGAAATAAGCAGGACAATTAAAGAAAAAAGTACTTGGCAAAGAGTAATTGGAAATCACACCATAAATAATGTTTGTTCAAGGTGCAAAGGCACATGCTGCTACAAGAGATAATGTAGAGAGACATTACCAGCAAATAACCCAGTAACTTGAAAATGGTTCTAAAATACTTCGACTATCCATTCTAACTCTGCTGAGGTCAATGGGGTTACACTGGGGTAATGCCAGGATAAAGGACTGGAGAATCAGCCCTTGTTTTTTGGTCATGTGATGGTGTAGCACAGCTGAGGTATTTTGAGTGGAAAAATAGCATTGAGGGTTAGTGCTGTAAATACTTAAGGATCTTTGAATTCTACATCAGATTCATACTGTGATTATAATATAAAATGTGGGTGCATTGTCCAAAGCATATTGTGGCTGCCTCTCTGGGCTGTGTGTGTGTGCACGTGTGTGTGCATGAATATATATGTATAGTTAGAATCTGTCTTCAGGGCACCACTTGCTGTCACAGCAGGGCACCTCACAATGAATTTAAAATAATCATATGTGAAAGGATATCAAGCCAGCCAAATGATTGAGTTAATTAAAATTACTGCCCTTTTTCGCCTCATAGTAAGACTCCATCCTAATCTTGTGCTAATTGCTAACAAGCCTGATTGAGCAGCATCTCTAAATACCCTTGTCAAAGCAGCCTCTGTGGGTAGCTAAGAAGCATTTGATCACACTGAATGGGGGTATTTAATGTAACTTGTTAAATTTGATCTCAAAGACGAGTTCATATGAACGAGATTCACCTTGGGTGACTTCCCAAAGCACCGAGGACATTTCAGAATGACACAATCAAGTGTGAGGCACATGCCATGTCTACACCATTTATCCATTCACCCACTTCAGTTTTATTAGCCATACACCAAAGTTTAGGGGAAAAAATAGAAACAAAACCAGAGCAGGACCATAGTGACTTGTGTGTTCAGTGCCTAGCACAGTGGGGCCTAAATCCTTCCTGGACTCTCTGGGCACTACTACAGTACAAACAATAATAACTGATGACAAATACCACATGGGTACCACTGTTATTTTCCATTGTAAGTACAGGGGAAAGTGTGCTATCTTTCATACCACAGTGTAGTAACTGTGGGTAAAGGCTGACTTTTTTTTTTTCCGGTACTAATTAGAACTGTGTGAATAACTGATTTTTCAGATCACTGGCCGTTCAAAAAAATAAAATAAAATAAATTCTGTTTGGGTCAAACAAGAAAAAAAAAAGTCCAGAATTTCCAGCACATTGAAAAAGGCATTTCGTTTTGGGCGTAGAACCTATCATGTCATTCTCACATTCTCTTTCTGGCCCAATGACTATTTGAGTGTTTTATAGAAAGTGGAACAGCTTCAATAGGAGAGACTGGGAGAGATCTATCCCGGAATCCCCTGTAGCCTGGTGGTTAGGCCACTTACCTCTGTGGGGGACACCTGGATTCCAGTCTCTGCTTCAGTGAATATTTAATTAGTTATACAAAGTGGGACACCTTCAACAGAAAACATTGAGAAACCCCCCACCCCGGCATACCCCATCACCCAGAACACTCACCTAAGATGCAGGAGACCTTGGTTCAAGTCCCTGCTCCAGAGCATCCCCATCATGCTGAAATCCTCTTGGTAATATAGCTCAAGACACTGAAATGTTTCTTTTTGATTATATGATTCATTTAAACATTTCTGAAGTTTTCTTTTTTTTTCATTTTTGACTAAAACAAATTGTCAAAATGGACATGTATTCGCAGAATGTTTGTCTTCCCAAAGCTGCATTTTTTGGAGGAAAAAAATTTTTGGCTGAAAGTTTTTGCCTAGATATAGAACTGACATAAAAAGTCTTTGCTAATACAAGAATCGACTTTTATGAATCCTGTACAAACCATCACTATGATTATTGAAATAAGGCAATTTACAAACTACTCTCAAAAATTTCTGAAACTCAAGGAAATTTACACTGACATTTACTTGGATGCAATAAAAAATGAAGCAGTTGGGGACACATCCTATGCCTCATGTTAAATAAAATTTTCAATTTTAGTGGCCCCCAAATACTGCAAAAAGCAGAAGACATTATGCGGAGATGGGGCACAGCTGAACTGACCTTTCCAGCAAGAATAGATTTAATTAAAATGATCATTCTCCCTCAGCTGCTTCATTTTATTATGGCAATATCCATATTTCATCTCAGACAGTAAGTGGTTCCAATCTTGGAAGGCATGATTTTGCTCCTTTACATGAGGAGTGAGAATAAGCATTATGAAACTCCATAATGGAAAGCAAAAAGGAGGGTTAAACTTACCAAATCTGTATAGTTACTTTGACAGCTAACTTTAGCGCTCTCTGGATCTGTATTGACCAGGATGACATCCGTGGTGACTCAGAGAAAATAGTGTTGCAGAAACTTTGTGGTATCAAAAGAAACTTTGCAAAAGATCATGGCAAGGTCAAACAGTGCTTCCAGTTCTGATGCACTTAATGGCAATATCAACAACTAAATTATGAAAAATGCTAGGTGCTGACTAAAGAGATATGCCTATGGGGAAACCTTTATGATAATACTCATAGAAAACATTGCAGAAAATAAGAGGCATATAATATCCTGACCTGTGTTATATACTTGGCCTACAGTAATGCATACAAATCAACTCTATTCTAAAGGCACAATCCAGGTGCTGCTAAAGTCAATAGAAAGACTCCCTTTGATTTCAGTGGGAGTTGGGTCAGGCCCCATGTGAATACGTTCAAAATAAACAACCACAAAAAATACAATAGACTGGGGTAAGGAGACAACATGGGAGGTTATAAAGAAACAGGCATGTAAATTAGGTGGGCTCAGTTTATCTCCAATCCTGAATGGGTTCCCATTGTGCTATAAACTGTACAAACACACAGTGAAAGGTAGCCCCGGTCCAAAGAGCTTGCAGTCTAATTGAAGAAAAGTAGATGTGACAGTCTGAAGGAGTGAGGGCAGCCAGGCCCAGGTTCAGAGAAATGGTAATTTCTCCTTTTAATGTATCATCCAGAAAAGTCAAGTCCCACACCCGTTCTGAGTGCCTGTAGTTACTCTCTAGCTGAGTTTTTCTTTCACAGTTTGCTCTAATCTTCTGCCACTTCACATTCTCATCTTGTTTGCACACTCAGATTTTATTGTGATTTGGATATTTTCTTGGAGTGCCATATTGGCCATTAATCCCATGACAGGCATCTAAGTTTTTTAAAGTTACTTATACACAGTTTTTATGCACAGTATTGCAGTGTGTGTGTGTGTTTAATGCTTTCATCTTGTCTACTTTCATATTGTTTCTAATGTATAAAATGAAGTGGTTTGCTTGGCAGGAGGAGGGAAATTAGGACCTGATCCTACAAAGTTTTATGCATGTGTTTGCCTTTAGGCATGTGAGTAGTCCAATTGTAGTAGAACAATGGGACTACTTGCATGACTAAAATCAAGCATGTCTTTGCAGAATAGGGGCTTAATTTTGCTTCTCTGGTAATATAGGCTTTCTGTTGTAATCTAGTCAGAAGTATAAAGCAAGTTGCAAGGCTGTGGTTACATAAGTCAACTCCTGTTTCTTCTATTATAAGTTGTATTCTACATCTAAATTAATATATATGCACCAATGATTATAAAAGAAAATGCACACTTTAAAACATTATTGATCACTTCAATAATGAACACTGATTTTCTAAACTGATCAACCATCAGAATTGCTCTTTATTTCCTGTGACTAAGGAAGTTTGTTGTTGCTAGACTCTGTATCATATTCAATTTTTGACATCTCAGACTATTAAAGATCCCATTTAAATGCCATCTCAACAGCAAGGGCGAAATATTTATTTTAGTTTGCTTGACATTTCCCTGAAAAGATGTGAGGATGAAACTGAAGCGGAAATAAACTCTGAATGTTTTACGCTTGATTATAGGTGGATCATCAATGACTGCAATGGTTAAGGTTGCATAACTGTTGAATTCAAAGCCCAAAAGATTTCCCAGTTCCATAGTCAGAGGAATGATGGGGTTAAGGCACTGCATTGGGATGTGAGAGAGCTGGGTTCAATTTCCCAACTCTGCAACAGGCATCCCAGGTAAATTGCTTTTCTCAGTGCCTTGTCTGTAAAATGCGGCTAATGATACTCCTTTTCTGCCACTCTTTGTCTGTGTGCACATTTAGATCGTCAGCTGTTTGGGGCAGGGACTGTTTCGTACTATTTGCAACTAGTACAAAAGAGTCTTGATATTGGTGGGGCCTCTAAGTGCTATTTTAATACACAAATATGAAAGTTTTGGGTGCACAAGAAATGCAAGACATGTATAATAACATTTCATTTACCACTGAAATGTAACCACCTCTCAGATTAAATATGGCAGTGGTTTAACAGTACGCAGCAACACTTCTAGCAACTTTAGAAGAGGAAGATGATTTATAAATTGAAGATTTTTAAAAAATGTGTTTCTAGATTATCACACGTACTTATACCAAGAAAAAAATGGCACGTATCATTTAAAAAAAAAATCAATTTGGGCATATAGTAGTTGGACAACGTTACTAATGTGGCTTAGAAAAGCATCAGCATGCACGTGGTTTCAAGAGACACTCTCCGTTTTAGCATTTAAATAGGCTGCTTCCTCAGCTTGTGTTTAGATTGTTGGACCTTTCAGTGTGTCTTCTTACACTATACCCACTGGAAAAGTACTGTAGTGCTAAGTGATTCTTGTCCTTTCCCTTCAGATATGCTATATGTTCTCTCCTGTTTTTTAAAAAGTTGTTATATACAAGGTGTTCATTATGTGCCATCTTTTCTGAAAGTAAAATATTTAAAATGTTGTTTGTTTTTTCAATAGGTAGAGAACAGACCCAAATATTATGGAAGAGAGTAAGTAATGTGCTGCTGTGAATCACTGAGTCTAATGTGAGTGGGTTTAGTTCATGGTCAGTGTTGAATAAAGGTGCCGCAAGTGCACCTCATGGCCTTTTCATCGCCTCTGTGTGTTTAAAGCACAGGCATGTGGGACTAGCTGTGCTAACACTTCTAATTTGCAAAGTGGTGACTCTGCAATAGCCTGCCCTCTTGGCTGTTCAGCAGGCTGGGTGTGGGACCTTGCCAAGGTCATGCATTCCATTTTGATGGGTACATCTTGAGTGATCACTGTGAAATTGTGCTCTGCCCTGTTTCTGCCAGTCTGCTCATTGGGCATGTACAGCAAAGAACTTTCCTCCACTTAATCACACTACTCTTGCTTTCCTGCAAACTCTAATGTGGGTTTGGCATTTTGCCCACCTCACATAACCCCTGCAGTTTCAGATGGACACAGTATTCTTCAGTTCAGCATTATCTAGGAAAATATAGTGCTGCTGTGCTTCATGTGGTTGGTTGGTTCACCCCAAAGGTGAAGGTGCTGCAGTGAGTGTGTGTGTGTGTAAAAATCTCTTTGGGGCCATTTGAAATGCCATTTGCTATAAAAATGCACATTATCGTTTGTATTTATTTGTCCTCTATTTCACGGCATTAAGCAACGATTGTTCTGTTTAGCATGGAGAATGAAAGCAAATTGTATGTTTGTGTTTATTTTGGTATCAGTGCATGTAAATTTTGCACTTTGTTATGCAGATTAATAGTCAGATTAAATGGATCCCTTGAGCCCCTGGCAAACTAGCAGACTGTCCCTCAGTATTGGCAAGTGTGAGTACCCCTAGCATAGAATATTAAGCTAATGGGAAACATGGATATTTGTCCATTAAACTAATGTAAGATATCCATGTTATGAAAAGAATGCGCTTGTTCTGTAATGAGAGTGTTCTTCCCATGCTGTCTGTTAAGTGATTTTGACAACTAAAGCCTACCAGCCGCAAATAATCATGCTGGCCAAATGCCAAGCAGCGAGAGCAATTAACATAATGAATAGGTTCCTGCTAATTACTGTAGTTTTTATGGAAGCTTCTTCTAAAAAGCCACTTTTTTGTTTTTGTTTTTGTTTTTCCTTAAAATCAAACAAAGGTGTGGTCTAAAATTGAAAAACAGTGTGTTTTGAAACAGCTTTGATTGCTAATAAAAATGAGTTTTGTTTGTTAGATTCCATGGTATGATCTCAAGAGAAGAAGCCGACCAGTTATTAAGTGTTGCAGAGGGAAGTTATCTCATTCGTGAAAGCCAACGGCAACCAGGAACCTACACTTTGGCATTAAGGTTGGTAATTACTATTTTATTTTAAAAGTTATAGAATATTTGTTAATATCTCATTATGGTGTTAAGATGAACTATTATTTAATTCCTTTATAGAATTTTTTGTAATAGTGACCATTTAATGATGTATTTTTGTGGCGGGGTTACTGTTCAGTATCTTCAAAGTACAGTACTTTAAATCTTTCAGTGAGAGATTAATGTCTTGGATTTGAAATACTGGGATAACTGTCTATGGACGATTGGTTTTATTTTACTATAGATTTTCCCTCCTCCTCTCTTTTCCCACTGCCCTTCGGTTGTGTCCGTAGATGCCACATCTGGATATTGAAAATGTGGAGAAGAATTAGAAAGTTCCTCTGTGAACCCATGTGACTAAACCCAACCTTGTATCAAGATTGGTGACCTGTTGTAGGAGAGTAACTGGCTGTCCTCCAGTGACTCATGATATTACTCATACCGCCTGTGTGCCAGCCTAATCTGGCCTGTGAACTAGTGTCCATCCTTGAACAGTTATGTGCCAACTGGGTGTGAATGAATGCCACCACCTCTATACAGCTATGAAAACTCAATTGGATTGTTTCCTAACTGAAATAGTTACAGAATGACTTTATAGTATCTTTTACAATTTTTTAGCTTTGTCATTTTATTGTTCTCAGAGATAGTATGTGAAATGAATTGACTCTTCAGCTCTACATAGTTTAACTGAGTATGGCCAAGATCCAGGAAAACATTTAAGCATATGCTTAACTTTAAGCACATGAGTAATCCTTCAGTAAAACTGCTCATATTAAAAGCAGGCCAATGTGTTTTTAGATCAGCACCAGCTTTTCCATATCAGTGGTCACACATGGTTTTTCTCATTATGACTGTACAGCTGAAAAGATTCTGAATTGGATAAGAGAAAACAAATCTTGCAAATCTGAGTTTTAATTAATTTCACTCTAAGGTACTGTAAAGTGTTTTCCCTTTACTTCTTTAGTAGCTTTGGGTCCAGTACTGTAAACTGTACTCACATTGAAGCCGATAGTAAGCACTACTCAATGGGACTGGTCATGTGAGCAAGCGCTATGCAGTGTGAGGAAGGGTTGCAGAATTAGGCCCTTAGTTATGTTGATTCCTGCATCCCAAGTTTCACAGAGGGGAATGGAGAGCAACATGGATTATGGGCTTACGTTTTCCAGGATACTTGTTGTATTGATGTTAGATGGTCTGCCAGTGTGACCTGTAGGAACATGCCGTCCTGACCCCAAATATGGCAGTCAGATAGGAAGCATGTCAGTGAAGCCTGGTCTACACTACGTGTTTAAACCGGTTTTAGGAGCGTAAAACCGATTTAACGCCACAACCGTCCACACTAGGAGGCACCTTATATCGATTTTAATGGCTCTTTAAACCGGTTTCTGTACTCCTCCCTAACGAGAGGAGTAGCGCTAGTATCGGTATTACCATATCGGATTAGGGTTAGTGTGGCCGCTGATCGACGGTATTGGCCTCCGGGCGGTATCCCACAGTGCACCACTGACCGCTCTGGACAGCAATCTGAACTCGGATGCAGTGGCCAGGTAGACAGGAAAAGCCCCGCGAACTTTTGAATATTTCCTGCTTGCCCAGCGTGGAGCTCCGATCACCACGGGTGGTGATGCAGTTAAAAATCAAAATAAAGAAAGAGCTCCAGCATGGACGATGCGGACGTGATCGCTGTAAGGGCAGGCAAAACTGTTCTATCAGCGCTCCGTTACAGAAGACGAAATTCAAAATCATTTTTTAAATATCTCCAGACAGACGCCATAGCAGGGACTCAGCGCACTGCTGCGTGGCAAGCGTAACGGAAAGCCAAAGAATCAAATGGACGCTCATGGACTGGAGGACTCAAGCTATCCCACAGTTCCTGCAGTCTCTGAAAAGCATTTGCATTCTTGGCTGAGCTCCAAATGCTTCTAGGGTCAAAAACAGTGTCCGCGGTGGGTCAGGGCATAGCTAGGCAATTTACGCACCCCCCCCCACCCACCCCCAGAAGTGAAAGGGAAAACAATCCTGTCTTGACTCTTTTACATGTCACCCTATCTTTACTGAATGCTGCAGATAGACGGGATGGTGCAGCACTCAACAACAACATCCTTCCTCCCACCCTGCCATAGGTGGCTGATGGTACAATAGGACTGCTACCCGTCCTCATCATCAGCCTATTGGCACATGGGGCAGTGCAAAAGGACTGGTAACCATACCAACTTGCTTGGGACAGGTCGATCAAGGTCGCCTGGTCCTAATTTTTCCTGGTAGATGGTGCAGTATGGCTGATATCCATCATCGTCATAGCAACAGGGGGCTGAGCTCCATCAGCCCCACCCTTCATGTGTAAAGAAAAGATTCAAGTGCCCCTGAACTAGCAGAGGGATGCACTCCTTACTGTCCTGTCTGGACTATCATAGCAGCTGGAGGCTGCCTTCACTAACAAGTCACTGTGTCTTATTCCTGCATTCTTTATTACTTCATCACACAAGTGGGGGGACAATGCTACGGTAGCCCATGAAGGCTGGGGGAAGAATGAAATGAACAGGAGGGGTTGTTGCAGGAGCACCCCCTGTGAATAGCATACAGCTCATAATTTCTGCAGGATCTGACACAGAGCAGCTGTGCTCTCTGGTTCTCTGATACAGTGGTTCTCTAGTACACTTGCCCATATTCTAGGCAGGACTGATTCTATTTTTAGATACCAAAAAGGAGGGATTGACTCAGGGAGTCATTCCCAATTTTGGCTTTTGCGCCCCTGGCTAAGAGCAGCCAGGGGCACTTTTGACAGCAGCAAATGGAACAGTGCAAAAGGACTGGTAGCCATGATCATCTTATTACCAATTTATGGATTGGTAGATGGTGCAGTATGGCTGATAACCATCTCTGCTGTCATGCAAAAGCATGCTGCTGTGTAGCGCTGCTGAATCACCTCTGTCAGCGGCATCTAGTACACATACGGTGACAGTCACAAAAGGCAAAACAGGCTCCATGTTTGCCATGCTATGGCATCTGCCAGGGCAATCCAGGGAAAAAAGGCGTGAAATGCTTGTCTGCCGTTGCTTTCCCAGAGGAAGGAGTGACTGACGACATTTACCCAGAACCACCCGCGACAATGATTTTTGCCCCATCAGGCACTGGGATCTCAACCCGGAAATGCCAAGGGGCGGGGGAGGCTGCGGGAACTATGGGATAGCTACGGGATAGCTACCCACAGTGCAACGCTTCAGAAATCGACGCTAGCCTCGGACCATGGACGCACACCACCGATTTAATGTGTTTAGTGTGGCCGCGCGCACTCGATTTTATAAAATCTGTTTTACAAAACCAGTTTATGCAAATTCGGAATAGTCCCGTAGTGTAGACGTACCCTGAGACCCACCAGCCAGACCTGAATATTTTTAGCAATGGAATCTCTGTTTCTGCCCTTGCATTACTTCCAACCACTCTATACAGACACAGTGTATAGGAAGCCTCGACAAAGCTAGGTTATGCATTGCCCACATGGTCTTTCCAAACCTGATTCTGTCACTCCATGGAGCCAAATGTCACTATTTCTATTGAAAAAGAGCCCTCCAAATCTACAAAGGAGGAGACAAGATTTCCCCTTAATTCTGATCTGTATATCTGATGATACACCTGACATGCAGATCTTCCAAGTACTGTACATATTTAAAGGGACACTGAGAGATTGAGAGTCCTAAAATTTGATCCTCTGTTGTTTTTTTAAGCTGTCCCACTTCGTGTTGTGGATTTTTTTTAGCATCACCATTCGATAACAAGAACTGCAACCATTTCATAATCTCAGCTCTTCAGTGAGACAAGCCAACAAATAATGCTGTTTGCTGCTGTGCATAAGCACGCATACAGCACAAGCATACAATGTACAGGTTGCTCCATCCTTCCCTGTCCTTATCATGTTTGTTCTTGCAAACAAATTGATAATAGATTCAAGTTGATGAGACTCCTGCTCTCTAAAGAACAGGATACTTTTGAATTGCAATCTCTGCCTAGCCATGTTCTTATGAGCTCATAAGAATAAAATAATACACACAGTGGAAAACAGTATGATGTATGAGTTATCACATCACAAACAAACTCCTGGCCCAAAAACTGTCTCTCTTTGGTTAGTCATTCTTGCATTGTACTCCTCCAAAAAGGAGGAATTTTAAGAGAATTATTTGGATACATTAACTAGTGAGTCGGTTAGTGGGTATTTAAAACAAACACACACAAAAACTGTTCTCCAGACATTCCATCTTCTCATACCAGATTTCTAAATATTCTAGCAAGAAACAGAGAGACACTTTGCTTCCAAAATTTGTAATCTACTGTTGTTCTCTACAAAAGTTAAAACTGATGAATTGCAGTTCCTCTGGAGCAAATATAGGATACCAAACTGAAAAAAATATGGTGAAATATCAGTAAATACCCACAGGTCTCACAAAGAAACTTATCCAGCAAATGTTTGTCTTTAGGACATGCTGGACATCTGGAAGAACAATGGCAATTAATAAACATATTGTACAACAAAAATAGAAATATGGCTGAAATATTGATATCCTGGAATAATACACTGGGGTGAATGCGTTTTCTTAGAAAAAATTACTTTATTAACATTTTAAAAAATAGACTGTAGTAAGATACTTGTCTTTGCAGTAATATGATTCTAACAGTAACATGAATTGACATTTATATTGATTCACATGTGTGAATACAGCAGTATTCACTGACTCCTTCCAGCCATTGCCCTGTAATAAAAATAAATTCAAAATGGAACAAACTGATGCAGGCCTTGTTTGAATGGCTGATCTAAGCAGAGAGAGATTCTGTCACTGAATTTTGTTCCTGCTCCTACAAAACGCACAGTGCCTTTGACCAGCAGGTGCTGAGGTTGCTGGGGACCTTGCATGATGATTCTTGGTGTGGCTTATTTTATTTGAAAATGAGTAATTTTTTTCCCAGGATAACAGGTTGTACCTATATTTTAGATAGAGGGAAAAACATGATCCGGGCAATTAGAGATCTGTTAGTCTGACCTCAGTATTATGCAAGGTTTTAGCACAAATTGTGAAGGAAAGAATAATTAAATTCATAGAGGTAATATGGATTTACCAAAGGTAGATCATAACAGCCTAACATGATTTTCTTCTTTGAGAAAATAACTGATTTTTGAGATAAGGGCAGGACAGTAGATCTAATACACTTGAACTTCAGTAAAGCATCTGCTATGGAACCACATGGGAAATTATTGGTTAAATTAGGGAAGATGTGGATCAGTACACGCATTGTAAGGTGGATAAGGAATTGGCTGAAGGGGAGAAGGCAATGGGTTGGACTGAAAGCTGAATTATCAGACTTGGGGAGGTTACTAGTGGAGTTCCTCAAGGATCGGTCTCGGAACCAGTCTTAGTCAACATTTTTGTTAATGACCTTGGGACAAAAAGTAGGAGTGTGCTAAAGAAATTTCCTGATTATACCAAGTTGGGAGGCATCATATATACAGAGGAGGTTTGGATGACCTTGAAGACTGGAGTAATAGGAATGGGATGAAATTCAATAGTACCAAGTGCAAAGTCTTGCTCTTAGGGGTAACAATAAGAATTTCTGCTACAAACTGGGGGATTATCAGTTGGAAGTGACAGAGGAGAGAGACCTGGGTGTGTGTCTCGATCACAGGATGACTATGAGCCAACAATGTGATGCGGCTGTGAAAAAAGGCAAAAAAGTGATCTTGGGAGGTATCAGGCAAGGCATGTCCAGTAAAGATAAAGAATTAATTCCATTGTACAAGGCACTGGGAAGACCTCATTTGGAATACTGTGTACGATTCTGGTCACCTGTGTTCAAGAAAGATTAATTTAAATTGTAACAGGTGCAAAGAAGAGCTACTAGGATGATGAGGGGAATGGAGTGTCTGTTTTATGAGTGAAGATGGAAGAGCTTAGCTTGCTTAATCTAGCAAAAAGAAGGCTGACCAAGAATATGATTGCTGTCTGTATACCTTATGGGAAGTAAATACCAGGGAGCGTGAAGAGCTATTTAAGCTAACAGATAACGTTGGCACAAGAACAAATGGATGTAAACTGGCCATGAACTGAAATTTCATTTTTCTGCTGTCTTGGGAAAACATTTAATATACCAGTTATAAAGAATGTTTTCAAATTATGGCCAGGCTGTATTTATGTAAGCGGTAATGTCAGTTGGATATAACATGGCAGGAAAATGCTCTTAGACCTCTTTAAATGTAGTAGTTTAATTTAAAGAAATTAGGATTTGGAATTATGCATTGAAATCTAAACATTGTACATGCAGATGTCATTTTACTGTGATTAAGCATTAGCTTGACCATCCTGGTTTTACCAAGGAAAATGGCTTGTGATGTTGCTTTCCATTAGAGAAGCAAGTGATACCATATTATCCTGTTCGTTGCTCTCACTTTAAAATGTGTGAAAGTGAATCCACACACTCTGCTATCTCATATGCCATAGCTGAATATGAGTGCTTCAGACCTTTTTGGCAGCACTGTGTTTCCTACCCTTGGAGTTCCTAATGCTGCCAACATTTATTTTCCTTCCTAGAAGGAAGGAAGCAGCAGGCATATTCTTTCCATCAGCTGCAGGCAAGAGTTTTGCTCTTTGTTTCAGTTTTTTTCTCTCTGTTAGAAGATATTCATAGTATACCCATGTTTCCACTAAGTGTGGTTGTTGGCTTTGCTTACTAGTATTTAACCCAATCCTTACCCTGTCACTGTGGTTACTATTACTGTTACTACTGTATTCTACTCTTATTTCAGCTTTGGGAATTTTGCTGTGCATACCTTGGTAGGTAAAGATAATTTTGCCTGTAAACTGTCAGAATTTTTTTATGGGACCACTTAATTTTTTGGCCATTGCTACATGAATGGTCAGCTTCATCTGCAGCCTGGAGGTGACTTTGATAGCTGTTGATCTATATTATGAATATCATTTCCCAGACCAGAAATGAGGAATGCCAGTGAGATGCATCTTTGCACA